>NW_027439236.1:327500-441555 GCF_964188355.1 Buteo buteo | reverse complement strand
AGGGTTAGGTTAGGCTTAGGGTTAGGAGTTAGGGTTAGGTTAAGGTTAGTTTTAGGGTTAAGTTTGGGTTAGGGTTAGGATTAGGGTTAGGGTACGACTTAGGGCTAGGGTTAGGGCTAGGGTTAGGGTTAGGGTTAGGGTTAGGGTTTAGGGTTATGGTTAGGGTTAGGGGTTAGGGGTTAGGGGTTAGGCTTAGGGTTAGCGTTACGGTGGGTTAGGGGTTAGGGTTAGGGCTAAGGTTAGGGTTAGTTAGGGTTACGGCTAGGGTTAGGGTTAGGGTTAGGTTAGGCTTAGGGTTAGGAGTTAGGGTTAGGGTTTCTATTAGGTTAGTTTTAAGGGCTAAGGTTAGTTTTAGGGTTAAGGTTGGGTTAGGGTTAGGATTAGGGTTAGGGTACGACTTAGGGCTAGGGTTAGGGCTAGGGTTAGGGTTAGGGTTAGGGTTTAGGGTTATGGTTAGGGTTAGGGGTTAGGGGTTAGGGGTTAGGGGTTAGGCTTAGGGTTAGCGTTACGGTTAGGGGTTAGGGGTTAGGGTTAGGGCTAAGGTTAGGGTTAGGGTTAGGGTTAGGGTTAGGGCTAGGGTTAGGGTTAGGGTTAGGGTTACGGCTAGGGTTAGGGTTAGGGTTAGGTTAGGCTTAGGGTTAGGAGTTAGGGTTAGGGTTTCTATTAGGTTAGTTTTAAGGGCTAAGGTTAGTTTTAGGGTTAAGGTTGGGTTAGGGTTAGGATTAGGGTTAGGGTACGACTTAGGGCTAGGGTTAGGGCTAGGGTTAGGGTTAGGGTTAGGGTTAGGGTTTAGGGTTATGGTTAGGGTTAGGGGTTAGGGGTTAGGGGTTAGGCTTAGGGTTAGCGTTACGGTTAGGGGTTAGGGGTTAGGGTTAGGGCTAAGGTTAGGGTTAGGGTTAGGGCTAGGGTTAGGGTTAGGGTTAGGGTTACGGCTAGGGTTAGGGTTAGGGTTAGGTTAGGCTTAGGGTTAGGAGTTAGGGTTAGGGTTTCTATTAGGTTAGTTTTAAGGGCTAAGGTTAGTTTTAGGGTTAAGGTTGGGTTAGGGTTAGGATTAGGGTTAGGGTACGACTTAGGGCTAGGGTTAGGGCTAGGGTTAGGGTTAGGGTTAGGGTTAGGGTTTAGGGTTATGGTTAGGGTTAGGGGTTAGGGGTTAGGGGTTAGGCTTAGGGTTAGCGTTACGGTTAGGGGTTAGGGGTTAGGGTTAGGGCTAAGGTTAGGGTTAGGGTTAGGTTGGCTAGGGTTAGGGTTAGGGTTAGGGTTACGGCTAGGGTTAGGGTTAGGGTTAGGTTAGGCTTAGGGTTAGGAGTTAGGGTTAGGGTTTCTATTAGGTTAGTTTTAAGGGCTAAGGTTAGTTTTAGGGTTAAGGTTGGGTTAGGGTTAGGATTAGGGTTAGGGTACGACTTAGGGCTAGGGTTAGGGCTAGGGTTAGGGTTAGGGTTAGGGTTAGGGTTTAGGGTTATGGTTAGGGTTAGGGGTTAGGGGTTAGGGGTTAGGCTTAGGGTTAGCGTTACGGTTAGGGGTTAGGGGTTAGGGTTAGGGCTAAGGTTAGGGTTAGGGTTAGGGCTAGGGTTAGGGTTAGGGTTAGGGTTACGGCTAGGGTTAGGGTTAGGGTTAGGTTAGGCTTAGGGTTAGGAGTTAGGGTTAGGGTTTCTATTAGGTTAGTTTTAAGGGCTAAGGTTAGTTTTAGGGTTAAGGTTGGGTTAGGGTTAGGATTAGGGTTAGGGTACGACTTAGGGCTAGGGTTAGGGCTAGGGTTAGGGTTAGGGTTAGGGTTAGGGTTTAGGGTTATGGTTAGGGTTAGGGGTTAGGGGTTAGGGGTTAGGCTTAGGGTTAGCGTTACGGTTAGGGGTTAGGGGTTAGGGTTAGGGCTAAGGTTAGGGGTTAGGGTTAGGGTTAGGGTTAGGGTTAGGGTTACGGCTAGGGTTAGGGTTAGGGTTAGGTTAGGCTTAGGGTTAGGAGTTAGGGTTAGGGTTTCTATTAGGTTAGTTTTAAGGGCTAAGGTTAGTTTTAGGGTTAAGGTTGGGTTAGGGTTAGGATTAGGGTTAGGGTACGACTTAGGGCTAGGGTTAGGGCTAGGGTTAGGGTTAGGGTTAGGGTTAGGGTTTAGGGTTATGGTTAGGGTTAGGGGTTAGGGGTTAGGGGTTAGGCTTAGGGTTAGCGTTACGGTTAGGGGTTAGGGTTAGGGTTAGGTTAGGGTTAGGGCTAAGGTTAGGGTTAGGGTTAGGGTTAGGGTTACGGCTAGGGTTAGGGTTAGGGTTAGGTTAGGCTTAGGGTTAGGAGTTAGGGTTAGGGTTTCTATTAGGTTAGTTTTAAGGGCTAAGGTTAGTTTTAGGGTTAAGGTTGGGTTAGGGTTAGGATTAGGGTTAGGGTACGACTTAGGGCTAGGGTTAGGGCTAGGGTTAGGGTTAGGGTTAGGGTTAGGGTTTAGGGTTATGGTTAGGGTTAGGGGTTAGGGGTTAGGGGTTAGGCTTAGGGTTAGCGTTACGGGTTAGGGGTTAGGGGTTAGGGCTAAGGTTAGGGTTAGGGTTAGGGTTAGGGTTAGGGCTAGGGTTAGGGTTACGGCTAGGGTTAGGGTTAGGGTTAGGTTAGGCTTAGGGTTAGGAGTTAGGGTTAGGGTTTCTATTAGGTTAGTTTTAAGGGCTAAGGTTAGTTTTAGGGTTAAGGTTGGGTTAGGGTTAGGATTAGGGTTAGGGTACGACTTAGGGCTAGGGTTAGGGCTAGGGTTAGGGTTAGGGTTAGGGTTAGGGTTTAGGGTTATGGTTAGGGTTAGGGGTTAGGGGTTAGGGGTTAGGCTTAGGGTTAGCGTTACGGTTAGGGGTTAGGGGTTAGGGTTAGGGCTAAGGTTAGGGTTAGGGTTAGGGTTAGGGTTAGGGCTAGGGTTAGGGTTAGGGTTAGGGTTACGGCTAGGGTTAGGGTTAGGGTTAGGTTAGGCTTAGGGTTAGGAGTTAGGGTTAGGGTTTCTATTAGGTTAGTTTTAAGGGCTAAGGTTAGTTTTAGGGTTAAGGTTGGGTTAGGGTTAGGATTAGGGTTAGGGTACGACTTAGGGCTAGGGTTAGGGCTAGGGTTAGGGTTAGGGTTAGGGTTTAGGGTTTATGGTTATGGTTAGGGGTTAGGGGTTAGGGGTTAGGGGTTAGGCTTAGGGTTAGCGTTACGGTTAGGGGTTAGGGGTTAGGGTTAGGGCTAAGGTTAGGGTTAGGGTTAGGGTTAGGGTTAGGGCTAGGGTTAGGGTTAGGGTTACGGCTAGGGTTAGGGTTAGGGTTAGGTTAGGCTTAGGGTTAGGAGTTAGGGTTAGGGTTTCTATTAGGTTAGTTTTAAGGGCTAAGGTTAGTTTTAGGGTTAAGGTTGGGTTAGGGTTAGGATTAGGGTTAGGGTACGACTTAGGGCTAGGGTTAGGGCTAGGGTTAGGGTTAGGGTTAGGGTTAGGGTTTAGGGTTATGGTTAGGGTTAGGGGTTAGGGGTTAGGGGTTAGGCTTAGGGTTAGCGTTACGGTTAGGGGTTAGGGGTTAGGGTTAGGGCTAAGGTTAGGGTTAGGGTTAGGGTTAGGGTTAGGGCTAGGGTTAGGGTTAGGGTTAGGGTTACGGCTAGGGTTAGGGTTAGGGTTAGGTTAGGCTTAGGGTTAGGAGTTAGGGTTAGGGTTTCTATTAGGTTAGTTTTAAGGGCTAAGGTTAGTTTTAGGGTTAAGGTTGGGTTAGGGTTAGGATTAGGGTTAGGGTACGACTTAGGGCTAGGGTTAGGGCTAGGGTTAGGGTTAGGGTTAGGGTTTAGGGTTATGGTTAGGGTTAGGGGTTAGGGGTTAGGGGTTAGGCTTAGGGTTAGCGTTACGGTTAGGGGTTAGGGGTTAGGGTTAGGGCTAAGGTTAGGGTTAGGGTTAGGGTTAGGGTTAGGGCTAGGGTTAGGGTTAGGGTTAGGGTTAGGGTTAGGGTTAGGTTAGGCTTAGGGTTAGGAGTTAGGGTTAGGGTTTCTATTAGGTTAGTTTTAAGGGCTAAGGTTAGTTTTAGGGTTAAGGTTGGGTTAGGGTTAGGATTAGGGTTAGGGTACGACTTAGGGCTAGGGTTAGGGCTAGGGTTAGGGTTAGGGTTAGGGTTAGGGTTTAGGGTTATGGTTAGGGTTAGGGGTTAGGGGTTAGGGGTTAGGCTTAGGGTTAGCGTTACGGTTAGGGGTTAGGGGTTAGGGTTAGGGCTAAGGTTAGGGTTAGGGTTAGGGCTAGGGTTAGGGTTAGGGTTAGGGTTACGGCTAGGGTTAGGGTTAGGGTTAGGTTAGGCTTAGGGTTAGGAGTTAGGGTTAGGGTTTCTATTAGGTTAGTTTTAAGGGCTAAGGTTAGTTTTAGGGTTAAGGTTGGGTTAGGGTTAGGATTAGGGTTAGGGTACGACTTAGGGCTAGGGTTAGGGCTAGGGTTAGGGTTAGGGTTAGGGTTAGGGTTTAGGGTTATGGTTAGGGTTAGGGGTTAGGGGTTAGGGGTTAGGCTTAGGGTTAGCGTTACGGTTAGGGGTTAGGGGTTAGGGTTAGGGCTAAGGTTAGGGTTAGGGTTAGGGTTAGGGTTAGGGTTAGGGTTAGGGTTACGGCTAGGGTTAGGGTTAGGGTTAGGTTAGGCTTAGGGTTAGGAGTTAGGGTTAGGGTTTCTATTAGGTTAGTTTTAAGGGCTAAGGTTAGTTTTAGGGTTAAGGTTGGGTTAGGGTTAGGATTAGGGTTAGGGTACGACTTAGGGCTAGGGTTAGGGCTAGGGTTAGGGTTAGGGTTAGGGTTAGGGTTTAGGGTTATGGTTAGGGTTAGGGGTTAGGGGTTAGGGGTTAGGCTTAGGGTTAGCGTTACGGTTAGGGGTTAGGGGTTAGGGTTAGGGCTAAGGTTAGGGTTAGGGTTAGGGTTAGGGTTAGGGCTAGGGTTAGGGTTAGGGTTAGGGTTACGGCTAGGGTTAGGGTTAGGGTTAGGTTAGGCTTAGGGTTAGGAGTTAGGGTTAGGGTTTCTATTAGGTTAGTTTTAAGGGCTAAGGTTAGTTTTAGGGTTAAGGTTGGGTTAGGGTTAGGATTAGGGTTAGGGTACGACTTAGGGCTAGGGTTAGGGCTAGGGTTAGGGTTAGGGTTAGGGTTAGGGTTTAGGGTTATGGTTAGGGTTAGGGGTTAGGGGTTAGGGGTTAGGCTTAGGGTTAGCGTTACGGTTAGGGGTTAGGGGTTAGGGTTAGGGCTAAGGTTAGGGTTAGGGTTAGGGTTAGGGTTAGGGCTAGGGTTAGGGTTAGGGTTAGGGTTAGGGTTAGGGTTAGGTTAGGCTTAGGGTTAGGAGTTAGGGTTAGGGTTTCTATTAGGTTAGTTTTAAGGGCTAAGGTTAGTTTTAGGGTTAAGGTTGGGTTAGGGTTAGGATTAGGGTTAGGGTACGACTTAGGGCTAGGGTTAGGGCTAGGGTTAGGGTTAGGGTTAGGGTTAGGGTTTAGGGTTATGGTTAGGGTTAGGGGTTAGGGGTTAGGGGTTAGGCTTAGGGTTAGCGTTACGGTTAGGGGTTAGGGGTTAGGGTTAGGCTAGGTTAGGGCTAGGGTTAGGGTTAGGGTTAGGGTTACGGCTAGGGTTAGGGTTAGGGTTAGGTTAGGCTTAGGGTTAGGAGTTAGGGTTAGGGTTTCTATTAGGTTAGTTTTAAGGGCTAAGGTTAGTTTTAGGGTTAAGGTTGGGTTAGGGTTAGGATTAGGGTTAGGGTACGACTTAGGGCTAGGGTTAGGGCTAGGGTTAGGGTTAGGGTTAGGGTTAGGGTTTAGGGTTATGGTTAGGGTTAGGGGTTAGGGGTTAGGGGTTAGGCTTAGGGTTAGCGTTACGGTTAGGGGTTAGGGGTTAGGGTTAGGGCTAAGGTTAGGGTTAGGGTTAGGGTTAGGGTTAGGGCTAGGGTTAGGGTTAGGGTTAGGGTTACGGCTAGGGTTAGGGTTAGGGTTAGGTTAGGCTTAGGGTTAGGAGTTAGGGTTAGGGTTTCTATTAGGTTAGTTTTAAGGGCTAAGGTTAGTTTTAGGGTTAAGGTTGGGTTAGGGTTAGGATTAGGGTTAGGGTACGACTTAGGGCTAGGGTTAGGGCTAGGGTTAGGGTTAGGGTTAGGGTTAGGGTTTAGGGTTATGGTTAGGGTTAGGGTTAGGGGTTAGGGGTTAGGCTTAGGGTTAGCGTTACGGTTAGGGGTTAGGGGTTAGGGTTAGGGCTAAGGTTAGGGTTAGGGTTAGGGTTAGGGTTAGGGCTAGGGTTAGGGTTAGGGTTAGGGTTACGGCTAGGGTTAGGGTTAGGGTTAGGTTAGGCTTAGGGTTAGGAGTTAGGGTTAGGGTTTCTATTAGGTTAGTTTTAAGGGCTAAGGTTAGTTTTAGGGTTAAGGTTGGGTTAGGGTTAGGATTAGGGTTAGGGTACGACTTAGGGCTAGGGTTAGGGCTAGGGTTAGGGTTAGGGTTAGGGTTAGGGTTTAGGGTTATGGTTAGGGTTAGGGGTTAGGGGTTAGGGGTTAGGCTTAGGGTTAGCGTTACGGTTAGGGGTTAGGGGTTAGGGTTAGGGCTAAGGTTAGGGTTAGGGTTAGGGCTAGGGTTAGGGTTAGGGTTAGGGTTACGGCTAGGGTTAGGGTTAGGGTTAGGTTAGGCTTAGGGTTAGGAGTTAGGGTTAGGGTTTCTATTAGGTTAGTTTTAAGGGCTAAGGTTAGTTTTAGGGTTAAGGTTGGGTTAGGGTTAGGATTAGGGTTAGGGTACGACTTAGGGCTAGGGTTAGGGCTAGGGTTAGGGTTAGGGTTAGGGTTAGGGTTTAGGGTTATGGTTAGGGTTAGGGGTTAGGGGTTAGGGGTTAGGCTTAGGGTTAGCGTTACGGTTAGGGGTTAGGGGTTAGGGTTAGGGCTAAGGTTAGGGTTAGGGTTAGGGTTAGGGTTAGGGCTAGGGTTAGGGTTAGGGTTAGGGTTACGGCTAGGGTTAGGGTTAGGGTTAGGTTAGGCTTAGGGTTAGGAGTTAGGGTTAGGGTTTCTATTAGGTTAGTTTTAAGGGCTAAGGTTAGTTTTAGGGTTAAGGTTGGGTTAGGGTTAGGATTAGGGTTAGGGTACGACTTAGGGCTAGGGTTAGGGCTAGGGTTAGGGTTAGGGTTAGGGTTAGGGTTTAGGGTTATGGTTAGGGTTAGGGGTTAGGGGTTAGGGGTTAGGCTTAGGGTTAGCGTTACGGTTAGGGGTTAGGGGTTAGGGTTAGGGCTAAGTTTAGGGTTAGGGTTAGGGTTAGGGTTAGGGCTAGGGTTAGGGTTAGGGTTAGGGTTACGGCTAGGGTTAGGGTTAGGGTTAGGTTAGGCTTAGGGTTAGGAGTTAGGGTTAGGGTTTCTATTAGGTTAGTTTTAAGGGCTAAGGTTAGTTTTAGGGTTAAGGTTGGGTTAGGGTTAGGATTAGGGTTAGGGTACGACTTAGGGCTAGGGTTAGGGCTAGGGTTAGGGTTAGGGTTAGGGTTAGGGTTTAGGGTTATGGTTAGGGTTAGGGGTTAGGGGTTAGGGGTTAGGCTTAGGGTTAGCGTTACGGTTAGGGGTTAGGGGTTAGGGTTAGGGCTAAGGTTAGGGTTAGGGTTAGGGCTAGGGTTAGGGTTAGGGTTAGGGTTACGGCTAGGGTTAGGGTTAGGGTTAGGTTAGGCTTAGGGTTAGGAGTTAGGGTTAGGGTTTCTATTAGGTTAGTTTTAAGGGCTAAGGTTAGTTTTAGGGTTAAGGTTGGGTTAGGGTTAGGATTAGGGTTAGGGTATGACTTAGGGCTAGGGTTAGGGCTAGGGTTAGGGTTAGGGTTAGGGTTAGGGTTTAGGGTTATGGTTAGGGTTAGGGGTTAGGGGTTAGGGGTTAGGCTTAGGGTTAGCGTTACGGTTAGGGGTTAGGGGTTAGGGTTAGGGCTAAGGTTAGGGTTAGGGTTAGGGTTAGGTTTAGGGCTAGGGTTAGGGTTAGGGTTAGGGTTACGGCTAGGGTTAGGGTTAGGGTTAGGTTAGGCTTAGGGTTAGGAGTTAGGGTTAGGGTTTCTATTAGGTTAGTTTTAAGGGCTAAGGTTAGTTTTAGGGTTAAGGTTGGGTTAGGGTTAGGATTAGGGTTAGGGTACGACTTAGGGCTAGGGTTAGGGCTAGGGTTAGGGTTAGGGTTAGGGTTAGGGTTTAGGGTTATGGTTAGGGTTAGGGGTTAGGGGTTAGGGGTTAGGCTTAGGGTTAGCGTTACGGTTAGGGGTTAGGGGTTAGGGTTAGGGCTAAGGTTAGGGTTAGGGTTAGGGTTAGGTTAGGGCTAGGGTTAGGGTTAGGGTTAGGGTTACGGCTAGGGTTAGGGTTAGGGTTAGGTTAGGCTTAGGGTTAGGAGTTAGGGTTAGGGTTTCTATTAGGTTAGTTTTAAGGGCTAAGGTTAGTTTTAGGGTTAAGGTTGGGTTAGGGTTAGGATTAGGGTTAGGGTACGACTTAGGGCTAGGGTTAGGGCTAGGGTTAGGGTTAGGGTTAGGGTTAGGGTTTAGGGTTATGGTTAGGGTTAGGGGTTAGGGGTTAGGGGTTAGGCTTAGGGTTAGCGTTACGGTTAGGGGTTAGGGGTTAGGGTTAGGGCTAAGGTTAGGGTTAGGGTTAGGGTTAGGGTTAGGGCTAGGGTTAGGGTTAGGGTTAGGGTTACGTCTAGGGTTAGGGTTAGGGTTAGGTTAGGCTTAGGGTTAGGAGTTAGGGTTAGGGTTTCTATTAGGTTAGTTTTAAGGGCTAAGGTTAATTTTAGGGTTAAGGTTGGGTTAGGGTTAGGATTAGGGTTAGGGTACGACTTAGGGCTAGGGTTAGGGTTAGGGTTAGGGTTAGGGTTTAGGGTTATGGTTAGGGTTAGGGGTTAGGGGTTAGGGGTTAGGCTTAGGGTTAGCGTTACGGTTAGGGGTTAGGGCTAAGGTTAGGGTTAGGGTTAGGGTTAGGGCTAGGGTTAGGGTTAGGGTTAGGGTTACGGCTAGGGTTAGGGTTAGGGTTAGGTTAGGCTTAGGGTTAGGAGTTAGGGTTAGGGTTTCTATTAGGTTAGTTTTAAGGGCTAAGGTTAGTTTTAGGGTTAAGGTTGGGTTAGGGTTAGGATTAGGGTTAGGGTACGACTTAGGGCTAGGGTTAGGGCTAGGGTTAGGGTTAGGGTTAGGGTTAGGGTTTAGGGTTATGGTTAGGGTTAGGGGTTAGGGGTTAGGGGTTAGGCTTAGGGTTAGCGTTACGGTTAGGGGTTAGGGGTTAGGGTTAGGGCTAAGGTTAGGGTTAGGGTTAGGGTTAGGGCTAGGGTTAGGGTTAGGGTTAGGGTTACGGCTAGGGTTAGGGTTAGGGTTAGGTTAGGCTTAGCGTTAGGAGTTAGGGTTAGGGTTTCTATTAGGTTAGTTTTAAGGGCTAAGGTTAGTTTTAGGGTTAAGGTTGGGTTAGGGTTAGGATTAGGGTTAGGGTACGACTTAGGGCTAGGGTTAGGGCTAGGGTTAGGGTTAGGGTTAGGGTTAGGGTTTAGGGTTATGGTTAGGGTTAGGGGTTAGGGGTTAGGGGTTAGGCTTAGGGTTAGCGTTACGGTTAGGGGTTAGGGGTTAGGGTTAGGGCTAAGGTTAGGGTTAGGGTTAGGGTTAGGGTTAGGGCTAGGGTTAGGGTTAGGGTTAGGGTTACGGCTAGGGTTAGGGTTAGGGTTAGGTTAGGCTTAGGGTTAGGAGTTAGGGTTAGGGTTTCTATTAGGTTAGTTTTAAGGGCTAAGGTTAGTTTTAGGGTTAAGGTTGGGTTAGGGTTAGGATTAGGGTTAGGGTACGACTTAGGGCTAGGGTTAGGGCTAGGGTTAGGGTTAGGGTTAGGGTTAGGGTTTAGGGTTATGGTTAGGGTTAGGGGTTAGGGGTTAGGGGTTAGGCTTAGGGTTAGCGTTACGGTTAGGGGTTAGGGGTTAGGGTTAGGGCTAAGGTTAGGGTTAGGGTTAGGGCTAGGGTTAGGGTTAGGGTTAGGGTTACGGCTAGGGTTAGGGTTAGGGTTAGGTTAGGCTTAGGGTTAGGAGTTAGGGTTAGGGTTTCTATTAGGTTAGTTTTAAGGGCTAAGGTTAGTTTTAGGGTTAAGGTTGGGTTAGGGTTAGGATTAGGGTTAGGGTACGACTTAGGGCTAGGGTTAGGGCTAGGGTTAGGGTTAGGGTTAGGGTTAGGGTTTAGGGTTATGGTTAGGGTTAGGGGTTAGGGGTTAGGGGTTAGGCTTAGGGTTAGCGTTACGGTTAGGGGTTAGGGGTTAGGGTTAGGGCTAAGGTTAGGGTTAGGGTTAGGGTTAGGGTTAGGGCTAGGGTTAGGGTTAGGGTTAGGGTTAGGGTTTAGGGTTATGGTTAGGGTTAGGGGTTAGGTGTTAGGGGTTAGGCTTAGGGTTAGCGTTACGGTTAGGGGTTAGGGGTTAGGGTTAGGGCTAAGGTTAGGGTTAGGGTTAGGGTTAGGGTTAGGGCTAGGGTTAGGGTTAGGTTTAGGGTTACGGCTAGGGTTAGGGTTAGGGTTAGTTTAGGCTTAGGGTTAGGAGTTAGGGTTAGGGTTTCTATTAGGTTAGTTTTAAGGGCTAAGGTTAGTTTTAGGTTTAAGGTTGGGTTAGGGTTAGGATTAGGGTTAGGGTACGACTTAGGGCTAGGGTTAGGGCTAGGGTTAGGGTTAGGGTTAGGGTTTAGGGTTATGGTTAGGGTTAGGGGTTAGGGGTTAGGGGTTAGGCTTAGGGTTAGCGTTACGGTTAGGGGTTAGGGGTTAGGGTTAGGGCTAAGGTTAGGGTTAGGGTTAGGGTTAGGGTTAGGGCTAGGGTTAGGGTTAGGGTTAGGGTTACGGCTAGGGTTAGGTTTAGGGTTAGGTTAGGCTTAGGGTTAGGAGTTAGGGTTAGGTTTTCTATTAGCTTAGTTTTAAGGGCTAAGGTTAGTTTTAGGGTTAAGGTTGGGTTAGGGTTAGGATTAGGGTTAGGGTACGACTTAGGGCTAGGGTTAGGGCTAGGGTTAGGCTTAGGGCTACGGTTAGGGTTTAGGGTTATGGTTAGGGTTAGGGGTTAGGGGTTAGGGGTTAGGCTTAGGGTTAGCGTTACGGTTAGGGGTTAGGGGTTAGGGTTAGGGCTAAGGTTAGGGTTAGGGTTAGGGTTAGGGTTAGGGCTAGGGTTAGGGTTAGGGTTAGGGTTACGGCTAGGGTTAGGGTTAGGGTTAGGTTAGGCTTAGGGTTAGGAGTTAGGGTTAGGGTTTCTATTAGGTTAGTTTTAAGGGCTAAGGTTAGTTTTAGGGTTAAGGTTGGGTTAGGGTTAGGATTAGGGTTAGGGTACGACTTAGGGCTAGGGTTAGGGCTAGGGTTAGGGTTAGGGTTAGGGTTAGGGTTTAGGGTTATGGTTAGGGTTAGGGGTTAGGGGTTAGGGGTTAGGCTTAGGGTTAGCGTTACGGTTAGGGGTTAGGGGTTAGGGTTAGGGCTAAGGTTAGGGTTAGGGTTAGGGCTAGGTTTAGGGTTAGGGTTAGGGTTACGGCTAGGGTTAGGGTTAGGGTTAGGTTAGGCTTAGGGTTAGGAGTTAGGGTTAGGGTTTCTATTAGGTTAGTTTTAAGGGCTAAGGTTAGTTTTAGGGTTAAGGTTGGGTTAGGGTTAGGATTAGGGTTAGGGTATGACTTAGGGCTAGGGTTAGGGCTAGGGTTAGGGTTAGGGTTAGGGTTAGGGTTTAGGGTTATGGTTAGGGTTAGGGGTTAGGGGTTAGGGGTTAGGCTTAGGGTTAGCGTTACGGTTAGGGGTTAGGGGTTAGGGTTAGGGCTAAGGTTAGGGTTAGGGTTAGGGTTAGGGTTAGGGCTAGGGTTAGGGTTAGGGTTAGGGTTACGGCTAGGGTTAGGGTTAGGGTTAGGTTAGGCTTAGGGTTAGGAGTTAGGGTTAGGGTTTCTATTAGGTTAGTTTTAAGGGCTAAGGTTAGTTTTAGGGTTAAGGTTGGGTTAGGGTTAGGATTAGGGTTAGGGTACGACTTAGGGTACGACTTAGGGCTAGGGTTAGGGTAGGGTTAGGGTTAGGGTTAGGGTTAGGGTTAGGGTTATGGTTAGGGTTAGGGGTTAGGGGTTAGGGGTTAGGCTTAGGGTTAGCGTTACGGTTAGGGGTTAGGGGTTAGGGTTAGGGTTAGGGTTAGGGTTAGGGTTAGGGCTAGGGTTAGGGTTAGGGTTAGGGTTACGGCTAGGGTTAGGGTTAGGGTTAGGTTAGGCTTAGGGTTAGGAGTTAGGGTTAGGGTTTCTATTAGGTTAGTTTTAAGGGCTAAGGTTAGTTTTAGGGTTAAGGTTGGGTTAGGGTTAGGATTAGGGTTAGGGTACGACTTAGGGCTAGGGTTAGGGCTAGGGTTAGGGTTAGGGTTAGGGTTAGGGTTTAGGGTTACGGTTAGGGTTAGGGGTTAGGGGTTAGGGGTTAGGCTTAGGGTTAGCGTTACGGTTAGGGGTTAGGGGTTAGGGCTAAGGTTAGGGTTAGGGTTAGGGTTAGGGTTAGGGCTAGGGTTAGGGTTAGGGTTAGGGTTACGGCTAGGGTTAGGGTTAGGGTTAGGTTAGGCTTAGGGTTAGGAGTTAGGGTTAGGGTTTCTATTAGGTTAGTTTTAAGGGCTAAGGTTAGTTTTAGGGTTAAGGTTGGGTTAGGGTTAGGATTAGGGTTAGGGTACGACTTAGGGCTAGGGTTAGGGCTAGGGTTAGGGTTAGGGTTAGGGTTAGGGTTTAGGGTTATGGTTAGGGTTAGGGGTTAGGGGTTAGGGGTTAGGCTTAGGGTTAGCGTTACGGTTAGGGGTTAGGGGTTAGGGTTAGGGCTAAGGTTAGGGTTAGGGTTAGGGCTAGGGTTAGGGTTAGGGTTAGGGTTACGGCTAGGGTTAGGGTTAGGGTTAGGTTAGGCTTAGGGTTAGGAGTTAGGGTTAGGGTTTCTATTAGGTTAGTTTTAAGGGCTAAGGTTAGTTTTAGGGTTAAGGTTGGGTTAGGGTTAGGATTAGGGTTAGGGTATGACTTAGGGCTAGGGTTAGGGCTAGGGTTAGGGTTAGGGTTAGGGTTAGGGTTTAGGGTTATGGTTAGGGTTAGGGGTTAGGGGTTAGGGGTTAGGCTTAGGGTTAGCGTTACGGTTAGGGGTTAGGGGTTAGGGTTAGGGCTAAGGTTAGGGTTAGGGTTAGGGTTAGGGTTAGGGCTAGGGTTAGGGTTAGGGTTAGGGTTACGGCTAGGGTTAGGGTTAGGGTTAGGTTAGGCTTAGGGTTAGGAGTTAGGGTTAGGGTTTCTATTAGGTTAGTTTTAAGGGCTAAGGTTAGTTTTAGGGTTAAGGTTGGGTTAGGGTTAGGATTAGGGTTAGGGTACGACTTAGGGCTAGGGTTAGGGCTAGGGTTAGGGTTAGGGTTAGGGTTAGGGTTTAGGGTTATGGTTAGGGTTAGGGGTTAGGGGTTAGGGGTTAGGCTTAGGGTTAGCGTTACGGTTAGGGGTTAGGGGTTAGGGTTAGGAAGTAGTTAGGGTTAGGGTTAGGGTTAGGGTTAGGGTTAGGGTTAGGGTTAGGGTTAGGGTTACGGCTAGGGTTAGGGTTAGGGTTAGGTTAGGCTTAGGGTTAGGAGTTAGGGTTAGGGTTTCTATTAGGTTAGTTTTAAGGGCTAAGGTTAGTTTTAGGGTTAAGGTTGGGTTAGGGTTAGGATTAGGGTTAGGGTACGACTTAGGGCTAGGGTTAGGGCTAGGGTTAGGGTTAGGGTTAGGGTTAGGGTTTAGGGTTATGGTTAGGGTTAGGGGTTAGGGGTTAGGGGTTAGGCTTAGGGTTAGCGTTACGGTTAGGGGTTAGGGGTTAGGGTTAGGGCTAAGGTTAGGGTTAGGGTTAGGGTTAGGGTTAGGGCTAGGGTTAGGGTTAGGGTTAGGGTTACGGCTAGGGTTAGGGTTAGGTTAGGCTTAGGGTTAGGGGAGTTAGGGTTAGGGTTTCTATTAGGTTAGTTTTAAGGGCTAAGGTTAGTTTTAGGGTTAAGGTTGGGTTAGGGTTAGGATTAGGGTTAGGGTACGACTTAGGGCTAGGGTTAGGGTTAGGGTTAGGGTTAGGGTTTAGGGTTATGGTTAGGGTTAGGGGTTAGGGGTTAGGGGTTAGGCTTAGGGTTAGCGTTACGGTTAGGGGTTAGGGCTAAGGTTAGGGTTAGGGTTAGGGTTAGGGCTAGGGTTAGGGTTAGGGTTAGGGTTACGGCTAGGGTTAGGGTTAGGGTTAGGTTAGGCTTAGCGTTAGGAGTTAGGGTTAGGGTTTCTATTAGGTTAGTTTTAAGGGCTAAGGTTAGTTTTAGGGTTAAGGTTGGGTTAGGGTTAGGATTAGGGTTAGGGTACGACTTAGGGCTAGGGTTAGGGCTAGGGTTAGGGTTAGGGTTAGGGTTAGGGTTTAGGGTTATGGTTAGGGTTAGGGGTTAGGGGTTGGGGCTTAGGCTTAGGGTTAGCGTTACGGTTAGGGGTTAGGGGTTAGGGTTAGGGCTAAGGTTAGGGTTAGGGTTAGGGTTAGGGCTAGGGTTAGGGTTAGGGTTAGGGTTACGGCTAGGGTTAGGGTTAGGGTTAGGTTAGGCTTAGCGTTAGGAGTTAGGGTTAGGGTTTCTATTAGGTTAGTTTTAAGGGCTAAGGTTAGTTTTAGGGTTAAGGTTGGGTTAGGGTTAGGATTAGGGTTAGGGTACGACTTAGGGCTAGGGTTAGGGCTAGGGTTAGGGTTAGGGTTAGGGTTAGGGTTTAGGGTTATGGTTAGGGTTAGGGGTTAGGGGTTAGGGGTTAGGCTTAGGGTTAGCGTTACGGTTAGGGGTTAGGGGTTAGGGTTAGGGCTAAGGTTAGGGTTAGGGTTAGGGTTAGGGTTAGGGTTAGGGTTAGGGTTACGGCTAGGGTTAGGGTTAGGTTTAGGTTAGGCTTAGGGTTAGGAGTTAGGGTTAGGGTTTCTATTAGGTTAGTTTTAAGGGCTAAGGTTAGTTTTAGGGTTAAGGTTGGGTTAGGGTTAGGATTAGGGTTAGGGTACGACTTAGGGCTAGGGTTAGGGCTAGGGTTAGGGTTAGGGTTAGGGTTAGGGTTTAGGGT
Organism: Buteo buteo; assembly: GCF_964188355.1. Classification (NCBI taxonomy): domain Eukaryota; kingdom Metazoa; phylum Chordata; class Aves; order Accipitriformes; family Accipitridae; genus Buteo; species Buteo buteo. Next base: position 426,619 of record NW_027439236.1, on the reverse strand, counting down.
TATGGTTAGGGTTAGGGGTTAGGGGTTAGGGGTTAGGCTTAGGGTTAGCGTTACGGTTAGGGGTTAGGGGTTAGGGTTAGGGCTAAGGTTAGGGTTAGGGTTAGGGCTAGGGTTAGGGTTAGGGTTAGGGTTACGGCTAGGGTTAGGGTTAGGGTTAGGTTAGGCTTAGGGTTAGGAGTTAGGGTTAGGGTTTCTATTAGGTTAGTTTTAAGGGCTAAGGTTAGTTTTAGGGTTAAGGTTGGGTTAGGGTTAGGATTAGGGTTAGGGTACGACTTAGGGCTAGGGTTAGGGCTAGGGTTAGGGTTAGGGTTAGGGTTAGGGTTTAGGGTTATGGTTAGGGTTAGGGGTTAGGGGTTAGGGGTTAGGCTTAGGGTTAGCGTTACGGTTAAGGGTTAGGGGTTAGGGTTAGGGCTAAGGTTAGGGTTAGGGTTAGGGTTAGGGTTAGGGCTAGGGTTAGGGTTAGGGTTAGGGTTAGGGTTTAGGGTTATGGTTAGGGTTAGGGGTTAGGTGTTAGGGGTTAGGCTTAGGGTTAGCGTTACGGTTAGGGGTTAGGGGTTAGGGTTAGGGCTAAGGTTAGGGTTAGGGTTAGGGTTAGGGTTAGGGCTAGGGTTAGGGTTAGGTTTAGGGTTACGGCTAGGGTTAGGGTTAGGGTTAGTTTAGGCTTAGGGTTAGGAGTTAGGGTTAGGGTTTCTATTAGGTTAGTTTTAAGGGCTAAGGTTAGTTTTAGGTTTAAGGTTGGGTTAGGGTTAGGATTAGGGTTAGGGTACGACTTAGGGCTAGGGTTAGGGCTAGGGTTAGGGTTAGGGTTAGGGTTTAGGGTTATGGTTAGGGTTAGGGGTTAGGGGTTAGGGGTTAGGCTTAGGGTTAGCGTTACGGTTAGGGGTTAGGGGTTAGGGTTAGGGCTAAGGTTAGGGTTAGGGTTAGGGTTAGGGTTAGGGCTAGGTTTAGGGTTAGGGTTAGGGTTACGGCTAGGGTTAGGTTTAGGGTTAGGTTAGGCTTAGGGTTAGGAGTTAGGGTTAGGTTTTCTATTAGCTTAGTTTTAAGGGCTAAGGTTAGTTTTAGGGTTAAGGTTGGGTTAGGGTTAGGATTAGGGTTAGGGTACGACTTAGGGCTAGGGTTAGGGCTAGGGTTAGGCTTAGGGCTAGGGTTAGGGTTTAGGGTTATGGTTAGGGTTAGGGGTTAGGGGTTAGGGGTTAGGCTTAGGGTTAGCGTTACGGTTAGGGGTTAGGGGTTAGGGTTAGGGCTAAGGTTAGGGTTAGGGTTAGGGTTAGGGTTAGGGCTAGGGTTAGGGTTAGGGTTAGGGTTACGGCTAGGGTTAGGGTTAGGGTTAGGTTAGGCTTAGGGTTAGGAGTTAGGGTTAGGGTTTCTATTAGGTTAGTTTTAAGGGCTAAGGTTAGTTTTAGGGTTAAGGTTGGGTTAGGGTTAGGATTAGGGTTAGGGTACGACTTAGGGCTAGGGTTAGGGCTAGGGTTAGGTTTAGGGTTAGGGTTAGGGTTTAGGGTTATGGTTAGGGTTAGGGGATAGGGGTTAGGGGTTAGGCTTAGGGTTAGCGTTACGGTTAGGGGTTAGGGGTTAGGGTTAGGGCTAAGGTTAGGGTTAGGGTTAGGGTTAGGGCTAGGGTTAGGGTTAGGGTTAGGGTTACGGCTAGGGTTAGGGTTAGGGTTAGGTTAGGCTTAGCGTTAGGAGTTAGGGTTAGGGTTTCTATTAGGTTAGTTTTAAGGGCTAAGGTTAGTTTTAGGGTTAAGGTTGGGTTAGGGTTAGGATTAGGGTTAGGGTACGACTTAGGGCTAGGGTTAGGGCTAGGGTTAGGGTTAGGGTTAGGGTTAGGGTTAGGGTTAGGGGTTAGGGGTTAGGCTTAGGGTTAGCGTTACGGTTAGGGGTTAGGGGTTAGGGTTAGGGCTAAGGTTAGGGTTAGGGTTAGGGTTAGGGCTAGGGTTAGGGTTAGGGTTAGGGTTACGGCTAGGGTTAGGGTTAGGGTTAGGTTAGGCTTAGGGTTAGGAGTTAGGGTTAGGGTTTCTATTAGGTTAGTTTTAAGGGCTAAGGTTAGTTTTAGGGTTAAGGTTGGGTTAGGGTTAGGATTAGGGTTAGGGTACGACTTAGGGCTAGGGTTAGGGCTAGGGTTAGGGTTAGGGTTAGGGTTAGGGTTTAGGGTTATGGTTAGGGTTAGGGGTTAGGGGTTAGGGGTTAGGCTTAGGGTTAGCGTTACGGTTAGGGGTTAGGGGTTAGGGTTAGGGCTAAGGTTAGGGTTAGGGTTAGGGTTAGGGTTAGGGCTAGGGTTAGGGTTAGGGTTAGGGTTACGGCTAGGGTTAGGGTTAGGGTTAGGTTAGGCTTAGGGTTAGGAGTTAGGGTTAGGGTTTCTATTAGGTTAGTTTTAAGGGCTAAGGTTAGTTTTAGGGTTAAGGTTGGGTTAGGGTTAGGATTAGGGTTAGGGTACGACTTAGGGCTAGGGTTAGGGCTAGGGTTAGGGTTAGGGTTAGGGTTAGGGTTTAGGGTTATGGTTAGGGTTAGGGGTTAGGGGTTAGGGGTTAGGCTTAGGGTTAGCGTTACGGTTAGGGGTTAGGGGTTAGGGTTAGGGCTAAGGTTAGGGTTAGGGTTAGGGTTAGGGTTAGGGCTAGGGTTAGGGTTAGGGTTAGGGTTAGGGTTTAGGGTTATGGTTAGGGTTAGGGGTTAGGTGTTAGGGGTTAGGCTTAGGGTTAGCGTTACGGTTAGGGGTTAGGGGTTAGGGTTAGGGCTAAGGTTAGGGTTAGGGTTAGGGTTAGGGTTAGGGCTAGGGTTAGGGTTAGGTTTAGGGTTACGGCTAGGGTTAGGTTTAGGGTTAGTTTAGGCTTAGGGTTAGGAGTTAGGGTTAGGGTTTCTATTAGGTTAGTTTTAAGGGCTAAGGTTAGTTTTAGGTTTAAGGTTGGGTTAGGGTTAGGATTAGGGTTAGGGTACGACTTAGGGCTAGGGTTAGGGCTAGGGTTAGGGTTAGGGTTAGGGTTTAGGGTTATGGTTAGGGTTAGGGGTTAGGGGTTAGGGGTTAGGCTTAGGGTTAGCGTTACGGTTAGGGGTTAGGGGTTAGGGTTAGGGCTAAGGTTAGGGTTAGGGTTAGGGTTAGGGTTAGGGCTAGGGTTAGGGTTAGGGTTAGGGTTACGGCTAGGGTTAGGTTTAGGGTTAGGTTAGGCTTAGGGTTAGGAGTTAGGGTTAGGTTTTCTATTAGCTTAGTTTTAAGGGCTAAGGTTAGTTTTAGGGTTAAGGTTGGGTTAGGGTTAGGATTAGGGTTAGGGTACGACTTAGGGCTAGGGTTAGGGCTAGGGTTAGGCTTAGGGCTAGGGTTAGGGTTTAGGGTTATGGTTAGGGTTAGGGGTTAGGGGTTAGGGGTTAGGCTTAGGGTTAGCGTTACGGTTAGGGGTTAGGGGTTAGGGTTAGGGCTAAGGTTAGGGTTAGGGTTAGGGTTAGGGTTAGGGCTAGGGTTAGGGTTAGGGTTAGGGTTACGGCTAGGGTTAGGGTTAGGGTTAGGTTAGGCTTAGGGTTAGGAGTTAGGGTTAGGGTTTCTATTAGGTTAGTTTTAAGGGCTAAGGTTAGTTTTAGGGTTAAGGTTGGGTTAGGGTTAGGATTAGGGTTAGGGTACGACTTAGGGCTAGGGTTAGGGCTAGGGTTAGGTTTAGGGTTAGGGTTAGGGTTTAGGGTTATGGTTAGGGTTAGGGGATAGGGGTTAGGGGTTAGGCTTAGGGTTAGCGTTACGGTTAGGGGTTAGGGGTTAGGGTTAGGGCTAAGGTTAGGGTTAGGGTTAGGGTTAGGGCTAGGGTTAGGGTTAGGGTTAGGGTTACGGCTAGGGTTAGGGTTAGGGTTAGGTTAGGCTTAGCGTTAGGAGTTAGGGTTAGGGTTTCTATTAGGTTAGTTTTAAGGGCTAAGGTTAGTTTTAGGGTTAAGGTTGGGTTAGGGTTAGGATTAGGGTTAGGGTACGACTTAGGGCTAGGGTTAGGGCTAGGGTTAGGGTTAGGGTTAGGGTTAGGGTTAGGGTTAGGGGTTAGGGGTTAGGGGTTAGGCTTAGGGTTAGCGTTACGGTTAGGGGTTAGGGGTTAGGGTTAGGGCTAAGGTTAGGGTTAGGGTTAGGGTTAGGGTTAGGGCTAGGGTTAGGGTTAGGGTTAGGGTTACGGCTAGGGTTAGGGTTAGGGTTAGGTTAGGCTTAGGGTTAGGATTTAGGGTTAGGGTTTCTATTAGGTTAGTTTTAAGGGCTAAGGTTAGTTTTAGGGTTAAGGTTGGGTTAGGGTTAGGATTAGGGTTAGGGTACGACTTAGGGCTAGGGTTAGGGCTAGGGTTAGGGTTAGGGTTAGGGTTAGGGTTTAGGGTTATGGTTAGGGTTAGGGGTTAGGGGTTAGGGGTTAGGCTTAGGGTTAGCGTTACGGTTAGGGGTTAGGGGTTAGGGTTAGGGCTAAGGTTAGGGTTAGGGTTAGGGTTAGGGTTAGGGCTAGGGTTAGGGTTAGGGTTAGGGTTACGGCTAGGGTTAGGGTTAGGGTTAGGTTAGGCTTAGGGTTAGGAGTTAGGGTTAGGGTTTCTATTAGGTTAGTTTTAAGGGCTAAGGTTAGTTTTAGGGTTAAGGTTGGGTTAGGGTTAGGATTAGGGTTAGGGTACGACTTAGGGCTAGGGTTAGGGCTAGGGTTAGGGTTAGGGTTAGGGTTAGGGTTAGGGTTAGGGTTAGGGTTAGGGGTTAGGGGTTAGGGGTTAGGCTTAGGGTTAGCGTTACGGTTAGGGGTTAGGGGTTAGGGTTAGGGCTAAGGTTAGGGTTAGGGTTAGGGTTAGGGTTAGGGCTAGGGTTAGGGTTAGGGTTAGGGTTACGGCTAGGGTTAGGGTTAGGGTTAGGTTAGGCTTAGGGTTAGGAGTTAGGGTTAGGGTTTCTATTAGGTTAGTTTTAAGGGCTAAGGTTAGTTTTAGGGTTAAGGTTGGGTTAGGGTTAGGATTAGGGTTAGGGTACGACTTAGGGCTAGGGTTAGGGCTAGGGTTAGGGTTAGGGTTAGGGTTAGGGTTTAGGGTTATGGTTAGGGTTAGGGGTTAGGGGTTAGGGGTTAGGCTTAGGGTTAGCGTTACGGTTAGGGGTTAGGGGTTAGGGTTAGGGCTAAGGTTAGGGTTAGGGTTAGGGTTAGGGCTAGGGTTAGGGTTAGGGTTAGGGTTACGGCTAGGGTTAGGGTTAGGGTTAGGTTAGGCTTAGGGTTAGGAGTTAGGGTTAGGGTTTCTATTAGGTTAGTTTTAAGGGCTAAGGTTAGTTTTAGGGTTAAGGTTGGGTTAGGGTTAGGATTAGGGTTAGGGTACGACTTAGGGCTAGGGTTAGGGCTAGGGTTAGGGTTAGGGTTAGGGTTAGGGTTTAGGGTTATGGTTAGGGTTAGGGTTTAGGGGTTAGGGGTTAGGCTTAGGGTTAGCGTTACGGTTAGGGGTTAGGGGTTAGGGTTAGGGCTAAGGTTAGGGTTAGGGTTAGGGTTAGGGTTAGGGCTAGGGTTAGGGTTAGGGTTAGGGTTACGGCTAGGGTTAGGGTTAGGGTTAGGTTAGGCTTAGGGTTAGGAGTTAGGGTTAGGGTTTCTATTAGGTTAGTTTTAAGGGCTAAGGTTAGTTTTAGGGTTAAGGTTGGGTTAGGGTTAGGATTAGGGTTAGGGTACGACTTAGGGCTAGGGTTAGGGCTAGGGTTAGGGTTAGGGTTAGGGTTAGGGTTTAGGGTTATGGTTAGGGTTAGGGGTTAGGGGTTAGGGGTTAGGCTTAGGGTTAACGTTACGGTTAGGGATTAGGGGTTAGGATTAGGGCTAAGGTTAGGGTTAGGGTTAGGGTTAGGGCTAGGGTTAGGGTTAGGGTTAGGGTTACGGCTAGGGTTAGGGTTAGGGTTAGGTTAGGCTTAGGGTTAGGAGTTAGGGTTAGGGTTTCTATTAGGTTAGTTTTAAGGGCTAAGGTTAGTTTTAGGGTTAAGTTTGGGTTAGGGTTAGGATTAGGGTTAGGGTACGACTTAGGGCTAGGGTTAGGGCTAGGGTTAGGGTTAGGGTTAGGGTTAGGGTTTAGGGTTATGGTTAGGGTTAGGGGTTAGGGGTTAGGGGTTAGGCTTAGGGTTAGCGTTACGGTTAGGGGTTAGGGGTTAGGGTTAGGGCTAAGGTTAGGGTTAGGGTTAGGGTTAGGGTTAGGGCTAGGGTTAGGGTTAGGGTTAGGGTTACGGCTAGGGTTAGGGTTAGGGTTAGGTTAGGCTTAGGGTTAGGAGTTAGGGTTAGGGTTTCTATTAGGTTAGTTTTAAGGGCTAAGGTTAGTTTTAGGGTTAAGGTTGGGTTAGGGTTAGGATTAGGGTTAGGGTACGACTTAGGGCTAGGGTTAGGGCTAGGGTTAGGCTTAGGGCTAGGGTTAGGGGTTAGGGTTAGGGTTAGGGTTAGGGGATAGGGGTTAGGGGTTAGGCTTAGGGTTAGCGTTACGGTTAGGGGTTAGGGGTTAGGGTTAGGGCTAAGGTTAGGGTTAGGGTTAGGGTTAGGGCTAGGGTTAGGGTTAGGGTTAGGGTTACGGCTAGGGTTAGGGTTAGGGTTAGGTTAGGCTTAGCGTTAGGAGTTAGGGTTAGGGTTTCTATTAGGTTAGTTTTAAGGGCTAAGGTTAGTTTTAGGGTTAAGGTTGGGTTAGGGTTAGGATTAGGGTTAGGGTACGACTTAGGGCTAGGGTTAGGGCTAGGGTTAGGGTTAGGGTTAGGGTTAGGGTTTAGGGTTATGGTTAGGGTTAGGGGTTAGGGGTTAGGGGTTAGGCTTAGGGTTAGCGTTACGGTTAGGGGTTAGGGGTTAGGGTTAGGGCTAAGGTTAGGGTTAGGGTTAGGGCTAGGGTTAGGGTTAGGGTTAGGGTTACGGCTAGGGTTAGGGTTAGGGTTAGGTTAGGCTTAGGGTTAGGAGTTAGGGTTAGGGTTTCTATTAGGTTAGTTTTAAGGGCTAAGGTTAGTTTTAGGGTTAAGGTTGGGTTAGGGTTAGGATTAGGGTTAGGGTACGACTTAGGGCTAGGGTTAGGGCTAGGGTTAGGGTTAGGGTTAGGGTTAGGGTTTAGGGTTATGGTTAGGGTTAGGGGTTAGGGGTTAGGGGTTAGGCTTAGGGTTAGCGTTACGGTTAGGGGTTAGGGGTTAGGGTTAGGGCTAAGGTTAGGGTTAGGGTTAGGGTTAGGGTTAGGGCTAGGGTTAGGGTTAGGGTTAGGGTTAGGGTTTAGGGTTATGGTTAGGGTTAGGGGTTAGGTGTTAGGGGTTAGGCTTAGGGTTAGCGTTACGGTTAGGGGTTAGGGGTTAGGGTTAGGGCTAAGGTTAGGGTTAGGGTTAGGGTTAGGGTTAGGGCTAGGGTTAGGGTTAGGTTTAGGGTTACGGCTAGGGTTAGGGTTAGGGTTAGTTTAGGCTTAGGGTTAGGAGTTAGGGTTAGGGTTTCTATTAGGTTAGTTTTAAGGGCTAAGGTTAGTTTTAGGTTTAAGGTTGGGTTAGGGTTAGGATTAGGGTTAGGGTACGACTTAGGGCTAGGGTTAGGGCTAGGGTTAGGGTTAGGGTTAGGGTTTAGGGTTATGGTTAGGGTTAGGGGTTAGGGGTTAGGGGTTAGGCTTAGGGTTAGCGTTACGGTTAGGGGTTAGGGGTTAGGGTTAGGGCTAAGGTTAGGGTTAGGGTTAGGGTTAGGGTTAGGGCTAGGGTTAGGGTTAGGGTTAGGGTTACGGCTAGGGTTAGGTTTAGGGTTAGGTTAGGCTTAGGGTTAGGAGTTAGGGTTAGGTTTTCTATTAGCTTAGTTTTAAGGGCTAAGGTTAGTTTTAGGGTTAAGGTTGGGTTAGGGTTAGGATTAGGGTTAGGGTACGACTTAGGGCTAGGGTTAGGGCTAGGGTTAGGCTTAGGGCTAGGGTTAGGGTTTAGGGTTATGGTTAGGGTTAGGGGTTAGGGGTTAGGGGTTAGGCTTAGGGTTAGCGTTACGGTTAGGGGTTAGGGGTTAGGGTTAGGGCTAAGGTTAGGGTTAGGGTTAGGGTTAGGGTTAGGGCTAGGGTTAGGGTTAGGGTTAGGGTTACGGCTAGGGTTAGGGTTAGGGTTAGGTTAGGCTTAGGGTTAGGAGTTAGGGTTAGGGTTTCTATTAGGTTAGTTTTAAGGGCTAAGGTTAGTTTTAGGGTTAAGGTTGGGTTAGGGTTAGGATTAGGGTTAGGGTACGACTTAGGGCTAGGGTTAGGGCTAGGGTTAGGTTTAGGGTTAGGGTTAGGGTTTAGGGTTATGGTTAGGGTTAGGGGATAGGGGTTAGGGGTTAGGCTTAGGGTTAGCGTTACGGTTAGGGGTTAGGGGTTAGGGTTAGGGCTAAGGTTAGGGTTAGGGTTAGGGTTAGGGCTAGGGTTAGGGTTAGGGTTAGGGTTACGGCTAGGGTTAGGGTTAGGGTTAGGTTAGGCTTAGCGTTAGGAGTTAGGGTTAGGGTTTCTATTAGGTTAGTTTTAAGGGCTAAGGTTAGTTTTAGGGTTAAGGTTGGGTTAGGGTTAGGATTAGGGTTAGGGTACGACTTAGGGCTAGGGTTAGGGCTAGGGTTAGGGTTAGGGTTAGGGTTAGGGTTAGGGTTATGGTTAGGGGTTAGGGGTTAGGGGTTAGGCTTAGGGTTAGCGTTACGGTTAGGGGTTAGGGATTAGGGTTAGGGCTAAGGTTAGGGTTAGGGTTAGGGTTAGGGCTAGGGTTAGGGTTAGGGTTAGGGTTACGGCTAGGGTTAGGGTTAGGGTTAGGTTAGGCTTAGGGTTAGGAGTTAGGGTTAGGGTTTCTATTAGGTTAGTTTTAAGGGCTAAGGTTAGTTTTAGGGTTAAGGTTGGGTTAGGGTTAGGATTATGGTTACGGTACGACTTAGGGCTAGGGTTAGGGCTAGGGTTAGGGTTAGGGTTAGGGTTAGGGTTTAGGGTTATGGTTAGGGTTAGGGGTTAGGGGTTAGGGGTTAGGCTTAGGGTTAACGTTACGGTTAGGGATTAGGGGTTAGGGTTAGGGCTAAGGTTAGGGTTAGGGTTAGGGTTAGGGTTAGGGCTAGGGTTAGGGTTAGGGTTAGGGTTACGGCTAGGGTTAGTGTTAGGTTAGGCTTAGGGTTAGGAGTTAGGGTTAGGGTTTCTATTAGGTTAGTTTTAAGGGCTAAGGTTAGTTTTAGGGTTAAGGTTGGGTTAGGGTTAGGATTAGGGTTAGGGTACGACTTAGGGCTAGGGTTAGGGCTAGGGTTAGGGTTAGGGTTAGGGTTAGGGTTAGGGTTAGGGTTAGGGTTAGGGGTTAGGGGTTAGGGGTTAGGCTTAGGGTTAGCGTTACGGTTAGGGGTTAGGGGTTAGGGTTAGGGCTAAGGTTAGGGTTAGGGTTAGGGTTAGGGTTAGGGCTAGGGTTAGGGTTAGGGTTAGGGTTACGGCTAGGGTTAGGGTTAGGGTTAGGTTAGGCTTAGGGTTAGGAGTTAGGGTTAGGGTTTCTATTAGGTTAGTTTTAAGGGCTAAGGTTAGTTTTAGGGTTAAGGTTGGGTTAGGGTTAGGATTAGGGTTAGGGTACGACTTAGGGCTAGGGTTAGGGCTAGGGTTAGGGTTAGGGTTAGGGTTAGGGTTTAGGGTTATGGTTAGGGTTAGGGGTTAGGGGTTAGGGGTTAGGCTTAGGGTTAGCGTTACGGTTAGGGGTTAGGGGTTAGGGTTAGGGCTAAGGTTAGGGTTAGGGTTAGGGTTAGGGCTAGGGTTAGGGTTAGGGTTAGGGTTACGGCTAGGGTTAGGGTTAGGGTTAGGTTAGGCTTAGGGTTAGGAGTTAGGGTTAGGGTTTCTATTAGGTTAGTTTTAAGGGCTAAGGTTAGTTTTAGGGTTAAGGTTGGGTTAGGGTTAGGATTAGGGTTAGGGTACGACTTAGGGCTAGGGTTAGGGCTAGGGTTAGGGTTAGGGTTAGGGTTAGGGTTTAGGGTTATGGTTAGGGTTAGGGTTTAGGGGTTAGGGGTTAGGCTTAGGGTTAGCGTTACGGTTAGGGGTTAGGGGTTAGGGTTAGGGCTAAGGTTAGGGTTAGGGTTAGGGTTAGGGTTAGGGCTAGGGTTAGGGTTAGGGTTAGGGTTACGGCTAGGGTTAGGGTTAGGGTTAGGTTAGGCTTAGGGTTAGGAGTTAGGGTTAGGGTTTCTATTAGGTTAGTTTTAAGGGCTAAGGTTAGTTTTAGGGTTAAGGTTGGGTTAGGGTTAGGATTAGGGTTAGGGTACGACTTAGGGCTAGGGTTAGGGCTAGGGTTAGGGTTAGGGTTAGGGTTAGGGTTTAGGGTTATGGTTAGGGTTAGGGGTTAGGGGTTAGGGGTTAGGCTTAGGGTTAACGTTACGGTTAGGGATTAGGGGTTAGGATTAGGGCTAAGGTTAGGGTTAGGGTTAGGGTTAGGGCTAGGGTTAGGGTTAGGGTTAGGGTTACGGCTAGGGTTAGGGTTAGGGTTAGGTTAGGCTTAGGGTTAGGAGTTAGGGTTAGGGTTTCTATTAGGTTAGTTTTAAGGGCTAAGGTTAGTTTTAGGGTTAAGTTTGGGTTAGGGTTAGGATTAGGGTTAGGGTACGACTTAGGGCTAGGGTTAGGGCTAGGGTTAGGGTTAGGGTTAGGGTTAGGGTTTAGGGTTATGGTTAGGGTTAGGGGTTAGGGGTTAGGGGTTAGGCTTAGGGTTAGCGTTACGGTTAGGGGTTAGGGGTTAGGGTTAGGGCTAAGGTTAGGGTTAGGGTTAGGGTTAGGGTTAGGGCTAGGGTTAGGGTTAGGGTTAGGGTTACGGCTAGGGTTAGGGTTAGGGTTAGGTTAGGCTTAGGGTTAGGAGTTAGGGTTAGGGTTTCTATTAGGTTAGTTTTAAGGGCTAAGGTTAGTTTTAGGGTTAAGGTTGGGTTAGGGTTAGGATTAGGGTTAGGGTACGACTTAGGGCTAGGGTTAGGGCTAGGGTTAGGCTTAGGGCTAGGGTTAGGGGTTAGGGTTAGGGTTAGGGTTAGGGGATAGGGGTTAGGGGTTAGGCTTAGGGTTAGCGTTACGGTTAGGGGTTAGGGGTTAGGGTTAGGGCTAAGGTTAGGGTTAGGGTTAGGGTTAGGGCTAGGGTTAGGGTTAGGGTTAGGGTTACGGCTAGGGTTAGGGTTAGGGTTAGGTTAGGCTTAGCGTTAGGAGTTAGGGTTAGGGTTTCTATTAGGTTAGTTTTAAGGGCTAAGGTTAGTTTTAGGGTTAAGGTTGGGTTAGGGTTAGGATTAGGGTTAGGGTACGACTTAGGGCTAGGGTTAGGGCTAGGGTTAGGGTTAGGGTTAGGGTTAGGGTTTAGGGTTATGGTTAGGGTTAGGGGTTAGGGGTTAGGGGTTAGGCTTAGGGTTAGCGTTACGGTTAGGGGTTAGGGGTTAGGGTTAGGGCTAAGGTTAGGGTTAGGGTTAGGGCTAGGGTTAGGGTTAGGGTTAGGGTTACGGCTAGGGTTAGGGTTAGGGTTAGGTTAGGCTTAGGGTTAGGAGTTAGGGTTAGGGTTTCTATTAGGTTAGTTTTAAGGGCTAAGGTTAGTTTTAGGGTTAAGGTTGGGTTAGGGTTAGGATTAGGGTTAGGGTACGACTTAGGGCTAGGGTTAGGGCTAGGGTTAGGGTTAGGGTTAGGGTTAGGGTTTAGGGTTATGGTTAGGGTTAGGGGTTAGGGGTTAGGGGTTAGGCTTAGGGTTAGCGTTACGGTTAGGGGTTAGGGGTTAGGGTTAGGGCTAAGGTTAGGGTTAGGGTTAGGGTTAGGGTTAGGGCTAGGGTTAGGGTTAGGGTTAGGGTTAGGGTTTAGGGTTATGGTTAGGGTTAGGGGTTAGGTGTTAGGGGTTAGGCTTAGGGTTAGCGTTACGGTTAGGGGTTAGGGGTTAGGGTTAGGGCTAAGGTTAGGGTTAGGGTTAGGGTTAGGGTTAGGGCTAGGGTTAGGGTTAGGTTTAGGGTTACGGCTAGGGTTAGGGTTAGGGTTAGTTTAGGCTTAGGGTTAGGAGTTAGGGTTAGGGTTTCTATTAGGTTAGTTTTAAGGGCTAAGGTTAGTTTTAGGTTTAAGGTTGGGTTAGGGTTAGGATTAGGGTTAGGGTACGACTTAGGGCTAGGGTTAGGGCTAGGGTTAGGGTTAGGGTTAGGGTTTAGGGTTATGGTTAGGGTTAGGGGTTAGGGGTTAGGGGTTAGGCTTAGGGTTAGCGTTACGGTTAGGGGTTAGGGGTTAGGGTTAGGGCTAAGGTTAGGGTTAGGGTTAGGGTTAGGGTTAGGGCTAGGGTTAGGGTTAGGGTTAGGGTTACGGCTAGGGTTAGGTTTAGGGTTAGGTTAGGCTTAGGGTTAGGAGTTAGGGTTAGGTTTTCTATTAGCTTAGTTTTAAGGGCTAAGGTTAGTTTTAGGGTTAAGGTTGGGTTAGGGTTAGGATTAGGGTTAGGGTACGACTTAGGGCTAGGGTTAGGGCTAGGGTTAGGCTTAGGGCTAGGGTTAGGGTTTAGGGTTATGGTTAGGGTTAGGGGTTAGGGGTTAGGGGTTAGGCTTAGGGTTAGCGTTACGGTTAGGGGTTAGGGGTTAGGGTTAGGGCTAAGGTTAGGGTTAGGGTTAGGGTTAGGGTTAGGGCTAGGGTTAGGGTTAGGGTTAGGGTTACGGCTAGGGTTAGGGTTAGGGTTAGGTTAGGCTTAGGGTTAGGAGTTAGGGTTAGGGTTTCTATTAGGTTAGTTTTAAGGGCTAAGGTTAGTTTTAGGGTTAAGGTTGGGTTAGGGTTAGGATTAGGGTTAGGGTACGACTTAGGGCTAGGGTTAGGGCTAGGGTTAGGTTTAGGGTTAGGGTTAGGGTTTAGGGTTATGGTTAGGGTTAGGGGATAGGGGTTAGGGGTTAGGCTTAGGGTTAGCGTTACGGTTAGGGGTTAGGGGTTAGGGTTAGGGCTAAGGTTAGGGTTAGGGTTAGGGTTAGGGCTAGGGTTAGGGTTAGGGTTAGGGTTACGGCTAGGGTTAGGGTTAGGGTTAGGTTAGGCTTAGCGTTAGGAGTTAGGGTTAGGGTTTCTATTAGGTTAGTTTTAAGGGCTAAGGTTAGTTTTAGGGTTAAGGTTGGGTTAGGGTTAGGATTAGGGTTAGGGTACGACTTAGGGCTAGGGTTAGGGCTAGGGTTAGGGTTAGGGTTAGGGTTAGGGTTAGGGTTATGGTTAGGGGTTAGGGGTTAGGGGTTAGGCTTAGGGTTAGCGTTACGGTTAGGGGTTAGGGATTAGGGTTAGGGCTAAGGTTAGGGTTAGGGTTAGGGTTAGGGCTAGGGTTAGGGTTAGGGTTAGGGTTACGGCTAGGGTTAGGGTTAGGGTTAGGTTAGGCTTAGGGTTAGGAGTTAGGGTTAGGGTTTCTATTAGGTTAGTTTTAAGGGCTAAGGTTAGTTTTAGGGTTAAGGTTGGGTTAGGGTTAGGATTAGGGTTAGGGTACGACTTAGGGCTAGGGTTAGGGCTAGGGTTAGGGTTAGGGTTAGGGTTAGGGTTTAGGGTTATGGTTAGGGTTAGGGGTTAGGGGTTAGGGGTTAGGCTTAGGGTTAGCGTTACGGTTAGGGGTTAGGGGTTAGGGTTAGGGCTAAGGTTAGGGTTAGGGTTAGGGTTAGGGTTAGGGCTAGGGTTAGGGTTAGGGTTAGGGTTACGGCTAGGGTTAGTGTTAGGTTAGGCTTAGGGTTAGGAGTTAGGGTTAGGGTTTCTATTAGGTTAGTTTTAAGGGCTAAGGTTAGTTTTAGGGTTAAGGTTGGGTTAGGGTTAGGATTAGGGTTAGGGTACGACTTAGGGCTAGGGTTAGGGCTAGGGTTAGGGTTAGGGTTAGGGTTAGGGTTTAGGGTTATGGTTAGGGTTAGGGGTTAGGGGTTAGGGGTTAGGCTTAGGGTTAGCGTTACGGTTAGGGGTTAGGGGTTAGGGTTAGGGCTAAGGTTAGGGTTAGGGTTAGGGCTAGGGTTAGGGTTAGGGTTAGGGTTACGGCTAGGGTTAGGGTTAGGGTTAGGTTAGGCTTAGGGTTAGGAGTTAGGGTTAGGGTTTCTATTAGGTTAGTTTTAAGGGCTAAGGTTAGTTTTAGGGTTAAGGTTGGGTTAGGGTTAGGATTAGGGTTAGGGTACGACTTAGGGCTAGGGTTAGGGCTAGGGTTAGGCTTAGGGCTAGGGTTACGGTTAGGGTTAGGGTTAGGGTTTAGGGTTATGGTTAGGGTTAGGGGTTAGGGGTTAGGGGTTAGGCTTAGGGTTAGCGTTACGGTTAGGGGTTAGGGGTTAGGGTTAGGGCTAAGGTTAGGGTTAGGGTTAGGGTTAGGGTTAGGGCTAGGGTTAGGGTTATGGTTAGGGTTACGGCTAGGGTTAGGGTTAGGGTTAGTTTAGGCTTAGGGTTAGGAGTTAGGGTTAGGGTTTCTATTAGGTTAGTTTTAAGGGCTAAGGTTAGTTTTAGGGTTAAGGTTGGGTTAGGGTTAGGATTAGGGTTAGGGTACGACTTAGGGCTAGGGTTAGGGCTAGGGTTAGGGTTAGGGTTAGGGTTTAGGGTTATGTTTAGGGTTAGGGGTTAGGGGTTAGGGGTTAGGCTTAGGGTTAGCGTTACGGTTAGGGGTTAGGGGTTAGGGTTAGGGCTAAGGTTAGGGTTAGGGTTAGGGTTAGGGTTAGGGCTAGGGTTAGGGTTACGGCTAGGGTTACGGCTAGGGTTAGGGTTAGGGTTAGGTTAGGCTTAGGGTTAGGAGTTAGGGTTAGGGTTTCTATTAGGTTAGTTTTAAGGGCTAAGGTTAGTTTTAGGGTTAAGGTTGGGTTAGGGTTAGGATTAGGGTTAGGGTACGACTTAGGGCTAGGGTTAGGGCTAGGGTTAGGGTTAGGGTTAGGGTTAGGGTTTAGGGTTATGGTTAGGGTTAGGGGTTAGGGGTTAGGGGTTAGGCTTAGGGTTAGCGTTACGGTTAGGGGTTAGGGGTTAGGGTTAGGGTTAGGGTTAGGGTTAGGGCTAGGGTTAGGGTTAGGGTTAGGGTTACGGCTAGGGTTAGGGTTAGGGTTAGGTTAGGCTTAGGGTTAGGTTAGGCTTAGGGTTAGGAGTTAGGGTTAGGGTTTCTATTAGGTTAGTTTTAAGGGCTAAGGTTAGTTTTAGGGTTAAGGTTGGGTTAGGGTTAGGATTAGGGTTAGGGTACGACTTAGGGCTAGGGTTAGGGCTAGGGTTAGGGTTAGGGTTAGGGTTTAGGGTTATGGTTAGGGTTAGGGGTTAGGGGTTAGGGGTTAGGCTTAGGGTTAGCGTTACGGTTAGGGGTTAGGGGTTAGGGTTAGGGCTAAGGTTAGGGTTAGGGTTAGGGTTAGGGTTAGGGCTAGGGTTAGGGTTACGGCTAGGGTTACGGCTAGGGTTAGGGTTAGGGTTAGGTTAGGCTTAGGGTTAGGAGTTAGGGTTAGGGTTTCTATTAGGTTAGTTTTAAGGGCTAAGGTTAGTTTTAGGGTTAAGGTTGGGTTAGGGTTAGGATTAGGGTTAGGGTACGACTTAGGGCTAGGGTTAGGGCTAGGGTTAGGGTTAGGGTTAGGGTTAGGGTTTAGGGTTATGGTTAGGGTTAGGGGTTAGGGGTTAGGGGTTAGGCTTAGGGTTAGCGTTACGGTTAGGGGTTAGGGGTTAGGGTTAGGGTTAGGGTTAGGGTTAGGGCTAGGGTTAGGGTTAGGGTTAGGGTTACGGCTAGGGTTAGGGTTAGGGTTAGGTTAGGCTTAGGGTTAGGTTAGGCTTAGGGTTAGGAGTTAGGGTTAGGGTTTCTATTAGGTTAGTTTTAAGGGCTAAGGTTAGTTTTAGGGTTAAGGTTGGGTTAGGGTTAGGATTAGGGTTAGGGTACGACTTAGGGCTAGGGTTAGGGCTAGGGTTAGGGTTAGGGTTAGGGTTAGGGTTTAGGGTTATGGTTAGGGTTAGGGGTTAGGGGTTAGGGGTTAGGCTTAGGGTTAGCGTTACGGTTAGGGGTTAGGGGTTAGGGTTAGGGCTAAGGTTAGGGTTAGGGTTAGGGTTAGGGTTAGGGCTAGGGTTAGGGTTAGGGTTAGGGTTACGGCTAGGGTTAGGGTTAGGGTTAGGTTAGGCTTAGGGTTAGGAGTTAGGGTTAGGGTTTCTATTAGGTTAGTTTTAAGGGCTAAGGTTAGTTTTAGGGTTAAGGTTGGGTTAGGGTTAGGATTAGGGTTAGGGTACGACTTAGGGCTAGGGTTAGGGCTAGGGTTAGGGTTAGGGTTAGGGTTAGGGTTTAGGGTTATGGTTAGGGTTAGGGGTTAGGGGTTAGGGGTTAGGCTTAGGGTTAGCGTTACGGTTAGGGGTTAGGGGTTAGGGTTAGGGCTAAGGTTAGGGTTAGGGTTAGGGTTAGGGTTAGGGCTAGGGTTAGGGTTAGGGTTAGGGTTACGGCTAGGGTTAGGGTTAGGGTTAGGTTAGGCTTAGGGTTAGGAGTTAGGGTTAGGGTTTCTATTAGGTTAGTTTTAAGGGCTAAGGTTAGTTTTAGGGTTAAGGTTGGGTTAGGGTTAGGATTAGGGTTAGGGTACGACTTAGGGCTAGGGTTAGGGCTAGGGTTAGGGTTAGGGTTAGGGTTTAGGGTTATGGTTAGGGTTAGGGGTTAGGGGTTAGGGGTTAGGCTTACGGTTAGCGTTACGGTTAGGGGTTAGGGGTTAGGGTTTGGGCTAAGGTTAGGGTTAGGGTTAGGGTTAGGGTTAGGGCTAGGGTTAGGGTTAGGGTTAGGGTTACGGCTAGGGTTAGGGTTAGGGTTAGGTTAGGCTTAGGGTTAGGAGTTAGGGTTAGGGTTTCTATTAGGTTAGTTTTAAGGGCTAAGGTTAGTTTTAGGGTTAAGGTTGGGTTAGGGTTAGGATTAGGGTTAGGGTACGACTTAGGGCTAGGGTTAGGGCTAGGGTTAGGGTTAGGGTTAGGGTTAGGGTTTAGGGTTATGGTTAGGGTTAGGGGTTAGGGGTTAGGCGTTAGGCTTAGGGTTAGCGTTACGGTTAGGGGTTAGGGGTTAGGGTTAGGGCTAAGGTTAGGGTTAGGGTTAGGGTTAGGGTTAGGGTTAGGGTTAGGGTTACGGCTAGGGTTAGGGTTAGGGTTAGGTTAGGCTTAGGTTTAGGAGTTAGGGTTAGGGTTTCTATTAGGTTAGTTTTAAGGGCTAAGGTTAGTTTTAGGGTTAAGGTTGGGTTAGGGTTAGGATTAGGGTTAGGGTACGACTTAGGGCTAGGGTTAGGGCTAGGGTTAGGGTTAGGGCTAGGGTTAGGGTTAGGGTTAGGGTTAGGGTTTAGGGTTATGGTTAGGGTTAGGGGTTAGGGGTTAGGGGTTAGGCTTAGGGTTAGCGTTACGGTTAGGGGTTAGGGGTTAGGGTTAGGGCTAAGGTTAGGTTCGGGTTAGGGTTAGGGTTAGGGCTAGGGTTAGGGTTAGGGTTAGGGTTACGGCTAGGGTTAGGGTTAGGGTTAGTTTAGGCTTAGGGTTAGGAGTTAGGGTTAGGGTTTCTATTAGGTTAGTTTTAAGGGCTAAGGTTAGTTTTAGGGTTAAGGTTGGGTTAGGGTTAGGATTAGGGTTAGGGTACGACTTAGGGCTAGGGTTAGGGCTAGGGTTAGGGTTAGGGTTAGGGTTAGGGTTTAGGGTTATGGTTAGGGTTAGGGGTTAGGGGTTAGGGGTTAGGCTTAGGGTTAGCGTTAGGGTTAGGGGTTAGGGGTTAGGGTTAGGGCTAAGGTTAGGGTTAGGGTTAGGGTTAGGGCTAGGGTTAGGGTTAGGGTTAGGGTTACGGCTAGGGTTAGGGTTAGGGTTAGGTTAGGCTTAGGGTTAGGAGTTAGGGTTAGGGTTTCTATTAGGTTAGTTTTAAGGGCTAAGGTTAGTTTTAGGGTTAAGGTTGGGTTAGGGTTAGGATTAGGGTTAGGGTACGACTTAGGGCTAGGGTTAGGGCTAGGGTTAGGGTTAGGGTTAGGGTTAGGGTTTAGGGTTATGGTTAGGGTTAGGGGTTAGGGGTTAGGGGTTAGGCTTAGGGTTAGCGTTACGGTTAGGGGTTAGGGGTTAGGGTTAGGGCTAAGGTTAGGGTTAGGGTTAGGGTTAGGGTTAGGGTTAGGGTTAGGGTTACGGCTAGGGTTAGGGTTAGGGTTAGGTTAGGCTTAGGGTTAGGAGTTAGGGTTAGGGTTTCTATTAGGTTAGTTTTAAGGGCTAAGGTTAGTTTTAGGGTTAAGGTTGGGTTAGGGTTAGGATTAGGGTTAGGGTACGACTTAGGGCTAGGTTTAGGGCTAGGGTTAGGGTTAGGGCTAGGGTTAGGGTTAGGGTTAGGGTTTAGGGTTATGGTTAGGGTTAGGGGTTAGGGGTTAGGGGTTAGGCTTAGGGTTAGCGTTACGGTTAGGGGTTAGGGGTTAGGGTTAGGGCTAAGGTTAGGGTTAGGGTTAGGGTTAGGGTTAGGGCTAGGGTTAGGGTTAGGGTTAGGGTTACGGCTAGGGTTAGGGTTAGGGTTAGGTTAGGCTTAGGGTTAGGAGTTAGGGTTAGGGTTTCTATTAGGTTAGTTTTAAGGGCTAAGGTTAGTTTTAGGGTTAAGGTTGGGTTAGGGTTAGGATTAGGGTTAGGGTACGACTTAGGGCTAGGGTTAGGGCTAGGGTTAGGGTTAGGGTTAGGGTTAGGGTTTAGGGTTATGGTTAGGGTTAGGGGTTAGGGGTTAGGGGTTAGGCTTAGGGTTAGCGTTACGGTTAGGGGTTAGGGGTTAGGGTTAGGGCTAAGGTTAGGGTTAGGGTTAGGGTTAGGGTTACGGCAAGGGTTAGGGTTAGGGTTAGGGTTACGGCTAGGGTTAGGGTTAGGGTTAGTTTAGGCTTAGGGTTAGGAGTTAGGGTTAGGGTTTCTATTAGGTTAGTTTTAAGGGCTAAGGTTAGTTTTAGGGTTAAGGTTGGGTTAGGGTTAGGATTAGGGTTAGGTTACGACTTAGGGCTAGGGTTAGGGCTAGGGTTAGGGTTAGGGTTAGGGTTTAGGGTTATGGTTAGGGTTAGGGGTTAGGGGTTAGGCTTAGGGTTAGCGTTACGGTTAGGGGTTAGGGGTTAGGGTTAGGGCTAAGGTTAGGGTTAGGGTTAGGGTTAGGGTTAGGGTTAGGGCTAGGGTTAGGGTTAGGGTTAGGGTTACGGCTAGGGTTAGGGTTAGGGTTAGGTTAGGCTTAGGGTTAGGAGTTAGGGTTAGGGTTTCTATTAGGTTAGTTTTAAGGGCTAAGGTTAGTTTTAGGGTTAAGGTTGGGTTAGGGTTAGGATTAGGGTTAGGGTACGACTTAGGGCTAGGGTTAGGGTTAGGGTTAGGGTTAGGGTTTAGGGTTATGGTTAGGGTTAGGGGTTAGGGGTTAGGGGTTAGGCTTAGGGTTAGCGTTAGGGTTAGGGGTTAGGGGTTAGGGTTAGGGCTAAGGTTAGGGTTAGGGTTAGGGTTAGGGTTAGGGCTAGGGTTAGGGTTAGGGTTAGGGTTACGGCTAGGGTTAGGGTTAGGGTTAGGTTAGGCTTAGGGTTAGGAGTTAGGGTTAGGGTTTCTATTAGGTTAGTTTTAAGGGCTAAGGTTAGTTTTAGGGTTAAGGTTGGGTTAGGGTTAGGATTAGGGTTAGGGTACGACTTAGGGCTAGGTTTAGGGCTAGGGTTAGGGTTAGGGCTAGGGTTAGGGTTAGGGTTAGGGTTAGGGTTTAGGGTTATGGTTAGGGTTAGGGGTTAGGGGTTAGGGGTTAGGCTTAGGGTTAGCGTTACGGTTAGGGGTTAGGGGTTAGGGTTAGGGCTAAGGTTAGGGTTAGGGTTAGGGTTAGGGTTAGGGCTAGGGTTAGGGTTAGGGTTAGGGTTACGGCTAGGGTTAGGGTTAGGGTTAGGTTAGGCTTAGGGTTAGGAGTTAGGGTTAGGGTTTCTATTAGGTTAGTTTTAAGGGCTAAGGTTAGTTTTAGGGTTAAGGTTGGGTTAGGGTTAGGATTAGGGTTAGGGTACGACTTAGGGCTAGGGTTAGGGCTAGGGTTAGGGTTAGGGTTAGGGTTAGGGTTTAGGGTTATGGTTAGGGTTAGGGGTTAGGGGTTAGGGGTTAGGCTTAGGGTTAGCGTTACGGTTAGGGGTTAGGGGTTAGGGTTAGGGCTAAGGTTAGGGTTAGGGTTAGGGTTAGGGTTAGGGCTAGGGTTAGGGTTAGGGTTAGGGTTACGGCTAGGGTTAGGGTTAGGGTTAGGTTAGGCTTAGGGTTAGGAGTTAGGGTTAGGGTTTCTATTAGGTTAGTTTTAAGGGCTAAGGTTAGTTTTAGGGTTAAGGTTGGGTTAGGGTTAGGATTAGGGTTAGGTTACGACTTAGGGCTAGGCTTATGGCTAGGGTTAGGGTTAGGGTTAGGGTTTAGGGTTATGGTTAGGGTTAGGGGTTAGGGGTTAGGGGTTAGGCTTAGGGTTAGCGTTACGGTTAGGGGTTAGGGGTTAGGGTTAGGGCTAAGGTTAGGGTTAGGGTTAGGGTTAGGGTTAGGGCTAGGGTTAGGGTTAGGGTTAGGGTTACGGCTAGGGTTAGGGTTAGGGTTAGGTTAGGCTTAGGGTTAGGAGTTAGGGTTAGGGTTTCTATTAGGTTAGTTTTAAGGGCTAAGGTTAGTTTTAGGGTTAAGGTTGGGTTAGGATTAGGATTAGGGTTAGGGTACGACTTAGGGCTAGGGTTAGGGTTAGGGTTAGGGTTAGGGTTTAGGGTTATGGTTAGGGTTAGGGGTTAGGGGTTAGGGGTTAGGCTTAGGGTTAGCGTTACGGTTAGGGGTTAGGGGTTAGGGTTAGGGCTAAGGTTAGGGTTAGGGTTAGGGTTAGGGTTAGGGCTAGGGTTAGGGTTAGGGTTAGGGTTACGGCTAGGGTTAGGGTTAGGGTTAGGTTAGGCTTAGGGTTAGGAGTTAGGGTTAGGGTTTCTATTAGGTTAGTTTTAAGGGCTAAGGTTAGTTTTAGGGTTAAGGTTGGGTTAGGGTTAGGATTAGGGTTAGGGTACGACTTAGGGCTAGGGTTAGGGCTAGGGTTAGGGTTAGGGCTAGGGTTAGGGTTAGGGTTAGGGTTAGGGTTTAGGGTTATGGTTAGGGTTAGGGGTTAGGGGTTAGGGGTTAGGCTTAGGGTTAGCGTTACGGTTAGGGGTTAGGGGTTAGGGTTAGGGCTAA
The DNA here is from genome assembly GCF_964188355.1 of Buteo buteo. Taxonomy (NCBI): domain Eukaryota; kingdom Metazoa; phylum Chordata; class Aves; order Accipitriformes; family Accipitridae; genus Buteo; species Buteo buteo. The sequence goes on along the minus strand of NW_027439236.1, from coordinate 405,664 downwards.
GGTTAGGGTTAGGGTTAGGGTTAGGGTTAGGGCTAGGGTTAGGGTTAGGGTTAGGGTTACGGCTAGGGTTAGGGTTAGGGTTAGGTTAGGCTTAGGGTTAGGAGTTAGGGTTAGGGTTTCTATTAGGTTAGTTTTAAGGGCTAAGGTTAGTTTTAGGGTTAAGGTTGGGTTAGGGTTAGGATTAGGGTTAGGGTACGACTTAGGGCTAGGGTTAGGGCTAGGGTTAGGGTTAGGGTTAGGGTTAGGGTTTAGGGTTATGGTTAGGGTTAGGGGTTAGGGGTTAGGGGTTAGGCTTAGGGTTAGCGTTACGGTTAGGGGTTAGGGGTTAGGGTTAGGGCTAAGGTTAGGGTTAGGGTTAGGGTTAGGGTTAGGGCTAGGGTTAGGGTTAGGGTTAGGGTTACGGCTAGGGTTAGGGTTAGGGTTAGGTTAGGCTTAGGGTTAGGAGTTAGGGTTAGGGTTTCTATTAGGTTAGTTTTAAGGGCTAAGGTTAGTTTTAGGGTTAAGGTTGGGTTAGGGTTAGGATTAGGGTTAGGGTACGACTTAGGGCTAGGGTTAGGGCTAGGGTTAGGGTTAGGGTTAGGGTTAGGGTTTAGGGTTATGGTTAGGGTTAGGGGTTAGGGGTTAGGGGTTAGGGGTTAGCGTTACGGTTAGGGGTTAGGGGTTAGGGTTAGGGCTAAGGTTAGGGTTAGGGTTAGGGTTAGGGTTAGGGCTAGGTTTAGGGTTAGGGTTAGGGTTACAGCTAGGGTTAGGGTTAGGGTTAGGTTAGGCTTAGGGTTAGGAGTTAGGGTTAGGGTTTCTATTAGGTTAGTTTTAAGGGCTAAGGTTAGTTTTAGGGTTAAGGTTGGGTTAGGGTTAGGATTAGGGTTAGGGTACGACTTAGGGCTATGGTTAGGGCTAGGGTTAGGGTTAGGGTTAGGGTTAGGTTTTAGGGTTATGGTTAGGGTTAGGGGTTAGGGGTTAGGGGTTAGGCTTAGGGTTAGCATTACGGTTAGGGGTTAGGGGTTAGGGTTAGGGTTAGGGTTAGGGTTAGGGCTAGGGTTAGGGTTAGGGTTAGGGTTAGGGCTAGGTTTAGGGTTAGGGTTAGGTTAGGCTTAGGGTTAGGTTAGGCTTAGGGTTAGGAGTTAGGGTTAGGGTTTCTATTAGGTTAGTTTTAAGGGCTAAGGTTAGTTTTAGGGTTAAGGTTGGGTTAGGGTTAGGATTAGGGTTAGGGTACGACTTAGGGCTAGGGTTAGGGCTAGGGTTAGGGTTAGGGTTAGGGTTAGGGTTTAGGCTTATGGTTAGGGTTAGGGGTTAGGGGTTAGGCTTAGGGTTAGAGTTACGGTTAGGGGTTAGGGGTTAGGGTTAGGGTTACGGCTAGGGTTAGGGTTAGGGTTAGGTTAGGCTTAGGGTTAGGAGTTAGGGTTAGGGTTTCTATTAGGTTAGTTTTAAGGGCTAAGGTTAGTTTTAGGGTTAAGGTTGGGTTAGGGTTAGGATTAGGGTTAGGGTACGACTTAGGGCTAGGGTTAGGGCTAGGGTTAGGGTTAGGGTTAGGGTTAGGGTTTAGGGTTATGGTTAGGGTTAGGGGTTAGGGGTTAGGGGTTAGGCTTAGGGTTAGCGTTACGGTTAGGGGTTAGGGGTTAGGGTTAGGGCTAAGGTTAGGGTTAGGGCTAGGGTTAGGGTTAGGGCTAGGGTTAGGGTTAGGGTTAGGGTTACGGCTAGGGTTAGGGTTAGGGTTAGGTTAGGCTTAGGGTTAGGAGTTAGGGTTAGGGTTTCTATTAGGTTAGTTTTAAGGGCTAAGGTTAGTTTTAGGGTTAAGGTTGGGTTAGGGTTAGGATTAGGGTTAGGGTACGACTTAGGGCTAGGGTTAGGGCTAGGGTTAGGGTTAGGGTTAGGGTTAGGGTTTAGGGTTATGGTTAGGGTTAGGGGTTAGGGGTTAGGGGTTAGGCTTAGGGTTAGCGTTACGGTTAGGGGTTAGGGGTTAGGGTTAGGACTAAGGTTAGGGTTAGGGTTAGGGTTAGGGTTAGGGCTAGGGTTAGGGTTAGGGTTAGGGTTACGGCTAGGGTTAGGGTTAGGGTTAGGTTAGGCTTAGGGTTAGGAGTTAGGGTTAGGGTTTCTATTAGGTTAGTTTTAAGGGCTAAGGTTAGTTTTAGGGTTAAGGTTGGGTTAGGGTTAGGATTAGGGTTAGGGTACGACTTAGGGCTAGGGTTAGGGCTAGGGTTAGGGTTAGGGTTAGGGTTAGGGTTAGGGTTATGGTTAGGGTTACGGGTTAGGGGTTAGGGGTTAGGCTTAGGGTTAGCGTTACGGTTAGGGGTTAGGGGTTAGGGTTAGGGCTAAGGTTAGGGTTAGGGTTAGGGTTAGGGTTAGGGCTAGGGTTAGGGTTAGGGTTAGGGTTACGGCTAGGGTTAGGGTTAGGGTTAGGTTAGGCTTAGGGTTAGGAGTTAGGGTTAGGGTTTCTATTAGGTTAGTTTTAAGGGCTAAGGTTAGTTTTAGGGTTAAGGTTGGGTTAGGGTTAGGATTAGGGTTAGGGTACGACTTAGGGCTAGGGTTAAAGCTAGGGTTAGGGTTAGGGTTAGGGTTAGGGTTTAGGGTTATGGTTAGGGTTAGGGGTTAGGGGTTAGGGGTTAGGCTTAGGGTTAGCGTTACGGTTAGGGGTTAGGGGTTAGGGTTAGGGCTAAGGTTAGGGTTAGGGTTAGGGTTAGGGTTACGGCTAGGGTTAGGGTTAGGGTTAGGGTTACGGCTAGGGTTAGGGTTAGGGTTAGGTTAGGCTTAGGGTTAGGAGTTAGGGTTAGGGTTTTTATTAGGTTAGTTTTAAGGGCTAAGGTTAGTTTTAGGGTTAAGGTTGGGTTAGGGTTAGGATTAGGGTTAGGGTACGACTTAGGGCTAGGGTTAGGGCTAGGGTTAGGGTTAGGGCTAGGGTTAGGGTTAGGGTTAGGGTTAGGGTTTAGGGTTATGGTTAGGGTTAGGGGTTAGGGGTTAGGGGTTAGGCTTAGGGTTAGCGTTACGGTTAGGGGTTAGGGGTTAGGGTTAGGGCTAAGGTTAGGGTTAGGGTTAGGGTTAGGGTTAGGGTTAGGGCTAGTGTTAGGGTTAGGGTTAGGGTTACGGCTAGGGTTAGGGTTAGGGTTAGGTTAGGCTTAGGGTTAGGAGTTAGGGTTAGGGTTTCTATTAGGTTAGTTTTAAGGGCTAAGGTTAGTTTTAGGGTTAAGGTTGGGTTAGGGTTAGGATTAGGGTTAGGGTACGACTTAGGGCTAGGGTTAGGGCTAGGGTTAGGGTTAGGGTTAGGGTTTAGGGTTATGGTTAGGGTTAGGGGTTAGGGGTTAGGGGTTAGGCTTAGGGTTAGCGTTACGGTTAGGGGTTAGGGGTTAGGGTTAGGGCTAAGGTTAGGGTTAGGGTTAGGGTTAGGGTTAGGGCTAGGGTTAGGGTTAGGGTTAGGGTTACGGCTAGGGTTAGGGTTAGGGTTAGGTTAGGCTTAGGGTTAGGATTTAGGGTTAGGGTTTCTATTAGGTTAGTTTTAAGGGCTAAGGTTAGTTTTAGGGTTAAGGTTGGGTTAGGGTTACGATTAGGGTTAGGGTACGACTTAGGGCTAGGGTTAGGGCTAGGGTTAGGGTTAGGGTTAGGGTTAGGGTTTAGGGTTATGGTTAGGGTTAGGGGTTAGGGGTTAGGGGTTAGGCTTAGGGTTAGCGTTACGGTTAGGGGTTAGGGGTTAGGGTTAGGGCTAAGGTTAGGGTTAGGGTTAGGGTTAGGGTTAGGGCTAGGGTTAGGGTTAGGGTTAGGGTTACGGCTAGGGTTAGGGTTAGGGTTAGGTTAGGCTTAGGGTTAGGAGTTAGGGTTAGGGTTTCTATTAGGTTAGTTTTAAGGGCTAAGGTTAGTTTTAGGGTTAAGGTTGGGTTAGGGTTAGGATTAGGGTTAGGGTACGACTTAGGGCTAGGGTTAGGGTTAGGGTTAGGGTTAGGGTTTAGGGTTATGGTTAGGGTTAGGGGTTAGGGGTTAGGGGTTAGGCTTAGGGTTAGCGTTACGGTTAGGGGTTAGGGGTTAGGGTTAGGGCTAAGGTTAGGGTTAGGGTTAGGGTTAGGGTTAGGGCTAGGGTTAGGGTTAGGGTTAGGGTTACGGCTAGGGTTAGGGTTAGGGTTAGGTTAGGCTTAGGGTTAGGAGTTAGGGTTAGGGTTTCTATTAGGTTAGTTTTAAGGGCTAAGGTTAGTTTTAGGGTTAAGGTTGGGTTAGGGTTAGGATTAGGGTTAGGGTACGACTTAGGGCTAGGGTTAGGGCTAGGGTTAGGGTTAGGGTTAGGGTTAGGGTTTAGGGTTATGGTTAGGGTTAGGGGTTAGGGGTTAGGGGTTAGGCTTAGGGTTAGCGTTACGGTTAGGGGTTAGGGGTTAGGGTTAGGGCTAAGGTTAGGGTTAGGGTTAGGGCTAGGGTTAGGGTTAGGGTTAGGGTTACGGCTAGGGTTAGGGTTAGGGTTAGGTTAGGCTTAGGGTTAGGAGTTAGGGTTAGGGTTTCTATTAGGTTAGTTTTAAGGGCTAAGGTTAGTTTTAGGGTTAAGGTTGGGTTAGGGTTAGGATTAGGGTTAGGGTACGACTTAGGGCTAGGGTTAGGGCTAGGGTTAGGGTTAGGGTTAGGGTTAGGGTTTAGGGTTATGGTTAGGGTTAGGGGTTAGGGGTTAGGGGTTAGGCTTAGGGTTAGCGTTACGGTTAGGGGTTAGGGGTTAGGGTTAGGGCTAAGGTTAGGGTTAGGGTTAGGGTTAGGGTTAGGGCTAGGGTTAGGGTTAGGGTTAGGGTTACGGCTAGGGTTAGGGTTAGGGTTAGGTTAGGCTTAGGGTTAGGAGTTAGGGTTAGGGTTTCTATTAGGTTAGTTTTAAGGGCTAAGGTTAGTTTTAGGGTTAAGGTTGGGTTAGGGTTAGGATTAGGGTTAGGGTACGACTTAGGGCTAGGGTTAGGGCTAGGGTTAGGGTTAGGGTTAGGGTTAGGGTTTAGGGTTATGGTTAGGGTTAGGGGTTAGGGGTTAGGGGTTAGGCTTAGGGTTAGCGTTACGGTTAGGGGTTAGGGGTTAGGGTTAGGGCTAAGGTTAGGGTTAGGGTTAGGGTTAGGGTTAGGGCTAGGGTTAGGGTTAGGGTTAGGGTTACGGCTAGGGTTAGGGTTAGGGTTAGGTTAGGCTTAGGGTTAGGAGTTAGGGTTAGGGTTTCTATTAGGTTAGTTTTAAGGGCTAAGGTTAGTTTTAGGGTTAAGGTTGGGTTAGGGTTAGGATTAGGGTTAGGGTACGACTTAGGGCTAGGGTTAGGGCTAGGGTTAGGGTTAGGGTTAGGGTTAGGGTTTAGGGTTATGGTTAGGGTTAGGGGTTAGGGGTTAGGGGTTAGGGGTTAGCGTTACGGTTAGGGGTTAGGGGTTAGGGTTAGGGCTAAGGTTAGGGTTAGGGTTAGGGTTAGGGTTAGGGCTAGGTTTAGGGTTAGGGTTAGGGTTACAGCTAGGGTTAGGGTTAGGGTTAGGTTAGGCTTAGGGTTAGGAGTTAGGGTTAGGGTTTCTATTAGGTTAGTTTTAAGGGCTAAGGTTAGTTTTAGGGTTAAGGTTGGGTTAGGGTTAGGATTAGGGTTAGGGTACGACTTAGGGCTATGGTTAGGGCTAGGGTTAGGGTTAGGGTTAGGGTTAGGTTTTAGGGTTATGGTTAGGGTTAGGGGTTAGGGGTTAGGGGTTAGGCTTAGGGTTAGCATTACGGTTAGGGGTTAGGGGTTAGGGTTAGGGTTAGGGTTAGGGTTAGGGCTAGGGTTAGGGTTAGGGTTAGGGTTAGGGCTAGGTTTAGGGTTAGGGTTAGGTTAGGCTTAGGGTTAGGTTAGGCTTAGGGTTAGGAGTTAGGGTTAGGGTTTCTATTAGGTTAGTTTTAAGGGCTAAGGTTAGTTTTAGGGTTAAGGTTGGGTTAGGGTTAGGATTAGGGTTAGGGTACGACTTAGGGCTAGCGTTAGGGCTAGGGTTAGGGTTAGGGTTAGGGTTAGGGTTTAGGCTTATGGTTAGGGTTAGGGGTTAGGGGTTAGGCTTAGGGTTAGAGTTACGGTTAGGGGTTAGGGGTTAGGGTTAGGGCTAAGGTTAGGGTTAGGCTTAGGGCTAGGGTTAGGGTTAGGGTTAGGGTTACGGCTAGGGTTAGGGTTAGGGTTAGGTTAGGCTTAGGGTTAGGAGTTAGGGTTAGGGTTTCTATTAGGTTAGTTTTAAGGGCTAAGGTTAGTTTTAGCGTTAAGGTTGGGTTAGGGTTAGGATTAGGGTTAGGGTACGACTTAGGGCTATGGTTAGGGCTAGGGTTAGGGTTAGGGTTAGGGTTAGGGTTTAGGGTTATGGTTAGGGTTAGGGGTTAGGGGTTAGGGGTTAGGCTTAGGGTTAGCGTTACGGTTAGGGGTTAGGGGTTAGGGTTACGGCTAAGGTTAGGGTTAGGGTTAGGGTTAGGGTTAGGGCTAGGGTTAGGGTTAGGGTTAGGATTACGGCTAGGGTTAGGGTTAGGGTTAGGTTAGCCTTAGGGTTAGGAGTTAGGGTTAGGGTTTCTATTAGGTTAGTTTTAAGGGCTAAGGTTAGTTTTAGGGTTAAGGTTGGGTTAGGGTTAGGATTAGGGTTAGGGTACGACTTAGGGCTAGGGTTAGGGCTAGGGTTAGGGTTAGGGTTAGGGTTAGGGTTTAGGGTTATGGTTAGGGTTAGGGGTTAGGGGTTAGGGGTTAGGCTTAGGGTTAGCGTTACGGTTAGGGGTTAGGGGTTAGGGTTAGGACTAAGGTTAGGGTTAGGGTTAGGGTTAGGGTTAGGGCTAGGGTTAGGGTTAGGGTTAGGGTTACGGCTAGGGTTAGGGTTAGGGTTAGGTTAGGCTTAGGTTTAGGAGTTAGGGTTAGGGTTTCTATTAGGTTAGTTTTAAGGGCTAAGGTTAGTTTTAGGGTTAAGGTTGGGTTAGGGTTAGGATTAGGGTTAGGGTACGACTTAGGGCTAGGGTTAGGGCTAGGGTTAGGGTTAGGGTTAGGGTTAGGGTTATGGTTAGGGTTACGGGTTAGGGGTTAGGGGTTAGGCTTAGGGTTAGCGTTACGGTTAGGGGTTAGGGGTTAGGGTTAGGGCTAAGGTTAGGGTTAGGGTTAGGGTTAGGGTTAGGGCTAGGGTTAGGGTTAGGGTTAGGGTTACGGCTAGGGTTAGGGTTAGGGTTAGGTTAGGCTTAGGGTTAGGAGTTAGGGTTAGGGTTTCTATTAGGTTAGTTTTAAGGGCTAAGGTTAGTTTTAGGGTTAAGGTTGGGTTAGGGTTAGGATTAGGGTTAGGGTACGACTTAGGGCTAGGGTTAAAGCTAGGGTTAGGGTTAGGGTTAGGGTTAGGGTTTAGGGTTATGGTTAGGGTTAGGGGTTAGGGGTTAGGGGTTAGGCTTAGGGTTAGCGTTACGGTTAGGGGTTAGGGGTTAGGGTTAGGGCTAAGGTTAGGGTTAGGGTTAGGGTTAGGGTTACGGCTAGGGTTAGGGTTAGGGTTAGGGTTACGGCTAGGGTTAGGGTTAGGGTTAGGTTAGGCTTAGGGTTAGGAGTTAGGGTTAGGGTTTTTATTAGGTTAGTTTTAAGGGCTAAGGTTAGTTTTAGGGTTAAGGTTGGGTTAGGGTTAGGATTAGGGTTAGGGTACGACTTAGGGCTAGGGTTAGGGCTAGGGTTAGGGTTAGGGCTAGGGTTAGGGTTAGGGTTAGGGTTAGGGTTTAGGGTTATGGTTAGGGTTAGGGGTTAGGGGTTAGGGGTTAGGCTTAGGGTTAGCGTTACGGTTAGGGGTTAGGGGTTAGGGTTAGGGCTAAGGTTAGGGTTAGGGTTAGGGTTAGGGTTAGGGTTAGGGCTAGTGTTAGGGTTAGGGTTAGGGTTACGGCTAGGGTTAGGGTTAGGGTTAGGTTAGGCTTAGGGTTAGGAGTTAGGGTTAGGGTTTCTATTAGGTTAGTTTTAAGGGCTAAGGTTAGTTTTAGGGTTAAGGTTGGGTTAGGGTTAGGATTAGGGTTAGGGTACGACTTAGGGCTAGGGTTAGGGCTAGGGTTAGGGTTAGGGTTAGGGTTTAGGGTTATGGTTAGGGTTAGGGGTTAGGGGTTAGGGGTTAGGCTTAGGGTTAGCGTTACGGTTAGGGGTTAGGGGTTAGGGTTAGGGCTAAGGTTAGGGTTAGGGTTAGGGTTAGGGTTAGGGCTAGGGTTAGGGTTAGGGTTAGGGTTACGGCTAGGGTTAGGGTTAGGGTTAGGTTAGGCTTAGGGTTAGGATTTAGGGTTAGGGTTTCTATTAGTTTAGTTTTAAGGGCTAAGGTTAGTTTTAGGGTTAAGGTTGGGTTAGGGTTACGATTAGGGTTAGGGTACGACTTAGGGCTAGGGTTAGGGCTAGGGTTAGGGTTAGGGTTAGGGTTAGGGTTTAGGGTTATGGTTAGGGTTAGGGGTTAGGGGTTAGGGGTTAGGCTTAGGGTTAGCGTTACGGTTAGGGGTTAGGGGTTAGGTTTAGGGCTAAGGTTAGGGTTAGGGTTAGGGTTAGGGTTAGGGCTAGGGTTAGGGTTAGGGTTAGGGTTACGGCTAGGGTTAGGGTTAGGGTTAGGTTAGGCTTAGGGTTAGGAGTTAGGGTTAGGGTTTCTATTAGGTTAGTTTTGAGGGCTAAGGTTAGTTTTAGGGTTAAGGTTGGGTTAGGGTTAGGATTAGGGTTAGGGTACGACTTAGGGCTAGGGTTAGGGTTAGGGTTAGGGTTAGGGTTTAGGGTTATGGTTAGGGTTAGGGGTTAGGGGTTAGGGGTTAGGCTTAGGGTTAGCGTTACGGTTAGGGGTTAGGGGTTAGGGTTAGGGCTAAGGTTAGGGTTAGGGTTAGGGTTAGGGTTAGGGCTAGGGTTAGGGTTAGGGTTAGGGTTACGGCTAGGGTTAGGGTTAGGGTTAGGTTAGGCTTAGGGTTAGGAGTTAGGGTTAGGGTTTCTATTAGGTTAGTTTTAAGGGCTAAGGTTAGTTTTAGGGTTAAGGTTGGGTTAGGGTTAGGATTAGGGTTAGGGTACGACTTAGGGCTAGGGTTAGGGCTAGGGTTAGGGTTAGGGTTAGGGTTAGGGTTTAGGGTTATGGTTAGGGTTAGGGGTTAGGGGTTAGGGGTTAGGCTTAGGGTTAGCGTTACGGTTAGGGGTTAGGGGTTAGGGTTAGGGCTAAGGTTAGGGTTAGGGTTAGGGCTAGGGTTAGGGTTAGGGTTAGGGTTACGGCTAGGGTTAGGGTTAGGGTTAGGTTAGGCTTAGGGTTAGGAGTTAGGGTTAGGGTTTCTATTAGGTTAGTTTTAAGGGCTAAGGTTAGTTTTAGGGTTAAGGTTGGGTTAGGGTTAGGATTAGGGTTAGGGTACGACTTAGGGCTAGGGTTAGGGCTAGGGTTAGGGTTAGGGTTAGGGTTAGGGTTTAGGGTTATGGTTAGGGTTAGGGGTTAGGGGTTAGGGGTTAGGCTTAGGGTTAGCGTTACGGTTAGGGGTTAGGGGTTAGGGTTAGGGCTAAGGTTAGGGTTAGGGTTAGGGTTAGGGTTAGGGTTAGGGTTACGGCTAGGGTTAGGGTTAGGGTTAGGTTAGGCTTAGGGTTAGGAGTTAGGGTTAGGGTTTCTATTAGGTTAGTTTTAAGGGCTAAGGTTAGTTTTAGGGTTAAGGTTGGGTTAGGGTTAGGATTAGGGTTAGGGTACGACTTAGGGCTAGGGTTAGGGCTAGGGTTAGGGTTAGGGTTAGGGTTAGGGTTTAGGGTTATGTTTAGGGTTAGGGGTTAGGGGTTAGGGGTTAGGCTTAGGGTTAGCGTTACGGTTAGGGGTTAGGGGTTAGGGTTAGGGCTAAGGTTAGGTTTAGGGTTAGGGTTAGGGTTAGGGCTAGGGTTAGGGTTAGGGTTAGGGTTACGGCTAGGGTTAGGGTTAGGGTTAGGTTAGGCTTAGGGTTAGGAGTTAGGGTTAGGGTTTCTATTAGGTTAGTTTTAAGGGCTAAGGTTAGTTTTAGGGTTAAGGTTGGGTTAGGGTTAGGATTAGGGTTAGGGTACGACTTAGGGCTAGGGTTAGGGCTAGGGTTAGGGTTAGGGTTAGGGTTAGGGTTTAGGGTTATGGTTAGGGTTAGGGGTTAGGGGTTAGGGGTTAGGGGTTAGCGTTACGGTTAGGGGTTAGGGGTTAGGGTTAGGGCTAAGGTTAGGGTTAGGGTTAGGGTTAGGGTTAGGGCTAGGTTTAGGGTTAGGGTTAGGGTTACAGCTAGGGTTAGGGTTAGGGTTAGGTTAGGCTTAGGGTTAGGAGTTAGGGTTAGGGTTTCTATTAGGTTAGTTTTAAGGGCTAAGGTTAGTTTTAGGGTTAAGGTTGGGTTAGGGTTAGGATTAGGGTTAGGGTACGACTTAGGGCTATGGTTAGGGCTAGGGTTAGGGTTAGGGTTAGGGTTAGGGTTTAGGGTTATGGTTAGGGTTAGGGGTTAGGGGTTAGGGGTTAGGCTTAGGGTTAGCATTACGGTTAGGGGTTAGGGGTTAGGGTTAGGGTTAGGGTTAGGGTTAGGGCTAGGGTTAGGGTTAGGGTTAGGGTTAGGGCTAGGTTTAGGGTTAGGGTTAGGTTAGGCTTAGGGTTAGGTTAGGCTTAGGGTTAGGAGTTAGGGTTAGGGTTTCTATTAGGTTAGTTTTAAGGGCTAAGGTTAGTTTTAGGGTTAAGGTTGGGTTAGGGTTAGGATTAGGGTTAGGGTACGACTTAGGGCTAGGGTTAGGGCTAGGGTTAGGGTTAGGGTTAGGGTTAGGGTTTAGGCTTATGGTTAGGGTTAGGGGTTAGGGGTTAGGCTTAGGGTTAGAGTTACGGTTAGGGGTTAGGGGTTAGGGTTAGGGCTAAGGTTAGGGTTAGGCTTAGGGCTAGGGTTAGGGTTAGGGTTAGGGTTACGGCTAGGGTTAGGGTTAGGGTTAGGTTAGGCTTAGGGTTAGGAGTTAGGGTTAGGGTTTCTATTAGGTTAGTTTTAAGGGCTAAGGTTAGTTTTAGCGTTAAGGTTGGGTTAGGGTTAGGATTAGGGTTAGGGTACGACTTAGGGCTATGGTTAGGGCTAGGGTTAGGGTTAGGGTTAGGGTTAGGGTTTAGGGTTATGGTTAGGGTTAGGGGTTAGGGGTTAGGGGTTAGGCTTAGGGTTAGCGTTACGGTTAGGGGTTAGGGGTTAGGGTTACGGCTAAGGTTAGGGTTAGGGTTAGGGTTAGGGTTAGGGCTAGGGTTAGGGTTAGGGTTAGGATTACGGCTAGGGTTAGGGTTAGGGTTAGGTTAGCCTTAGGGTTAGGAGTTAGGGTTAGGGTTTCTATTAGGTTAGTTTTAAGGGCTAAGGTTAGTTTTAGGGTTAAGGTTGGGTTAGGGTTAGGATTAGGGTTAGGGTACGACTTAGGGCTAGGGTTAGGGCTAGGGTTAGGGTTAGGGTTAGGGTTAGGGTTTAGGGTTATGGTTAGGGTTAGGGGTTAGGGGTTAGGGGTTAGGCTTAGGGTTAGCGTTACGGTTAGGGGTTAGGGGTTAGGGTTAGGACTAAGGTTAGGGTTAGGGTTAGGGTTAGGGTTAGGGCTAGGGTTAGGGTTAGGGTTAGGGTTACGGCTAGGGTTAGGGTTAGGGTTAGGTTAGGCTTAGGGTTAGGAGTTAGGGTTAGGGTTTCTATTAGGTTAGTTTTAAGGGCTAAGGTTAGTTTTAGGGTTAAGGTTGGGTTAGGGTTAGGATTAGGGTTAGGGTACGACTTAGGGCTAGGGTTAGGGCTAGGGTTAGGGTTAGGGTTAGGGTTAGGGTTAGGGTTATGGTTAGGGTTACGGGTTAGGGGTTAGGGGTTAGGCTTAGGGTTAGCGTTACGGTTAGGGGTTAGGGGTTAGGGTTAGGGCTAAGGTTAGGGTTAGGGTTAGGGTTAGGGTTAGGGCTAGGGTTAGGGTTAGGGTTAGGGTTACGGCTAGGGTTAGGGTTAGGGTTAGGTTAGGCTTAGGGTTAGGAGTTAGGGTTAGGGTTTCTATTAGGTTAGTTTTAAGGGCTAAGGTTAGTTTTAGGGTTAAGGTTGGGTTAGGGTTAGGATTAGGGTTAGGGTACGACTTAGGGCTAGGGTTAAAGCTAGGGTTAGGGTTAGGGTTAGGGTTAGGGTTTAGGGTTATGGTTAGGGTTAGGGGTTAGGGGTTAGGGGTTAGGCTTAGGGTTAGCGTTACGGTTAGGGGTTAGGGGTTAGGGTTAGGGCTAAGGTTAGGGTTAGGGTTAGGGTTAGGGTTAGGGCTAGGGTTAGGGTTAGGGTTAGGGTTACGGCTAGGGTTAGGGTTAGGGTTAGGTTAGGCTTAGGGTTAGGAGTTAGGGTTAGGGTTTCTATTAGGTTAGTTTTAAGGGCTAAGGTTAGTTTTAGGGTTAAGGTTGGGTTAGGGTTAGGATTAGGGTTAGGGTACGACTTAGGGCTAGGGTTAGGGCTAGGGTTAGGGTTAGGGCTAGGGTTAGGGTTAGGGTTAGGGTTAGGGTTTAGGGTTATGGTTAGGGTTAGGGGTTAGGGGTTAGGGGTTAGGCTTAGGGTTAGCGTTACGGTTAGGGGTTAGGGGTTAGGGTTAGGGCTAAGGTTAGGGTTAGGGTTAGGGTTAGGGTTAGGGTTAGGGCTAGTGTTAGGGTTAGGGTTAGGGTTACGGCTAGGGTTAGGGTTAGGGTTAGGTTAGGCTTAGGGTTAGGAGTTAGGGTTAGGGTTTCTATTAGGTTAGTTTTAAGGGCTAAGGTTAGTTTTAGGGTTAAGGTTGGGTTAGGGTTAGGATTAGGGTTAGGGTACGACTTAGGGCTAGGGTTAGGGCTAGGGTTAGGGTTAGGGTTAGGGTTTAGGGTTATGGTTAGGGTTAGGGGTTAGGGGTTAGGGGTTAGGCTTAGGGTTAGCGTTACGGTTAGGGGTTAGGGGTTAGGGTTAGGGCTAAGGTTAGGGTTAGGGTTAGGGTTAGGGTTAGGGCTAGGGTTAGGGTTAGGGTTAGGGTTACGGCTAGGGTTAGGGTTAGGGTTAGGTTAGGCTTAGGGTTAGGATTTAGGGTTAGGGTTTCTATTAGGTTAGTTTTAAGGGCTAAGGTTAGTTTTAGGGTTAAGGTTGGGTTAGGGTTACGATTAGGGTTAGGGTACGACTTAGGGCTAGGGTTAGGGCTAGGGTTAGGGTTAGGGTTAGGGTTAGGGTTTAGGGTTATGGTTAGGGTTAGGGGTTAGGGGTTAGGGGTTAGGCTTAGGGTTAGCGTTACGGTTAGGGGTTAGGGGTTAGGTTTAGGGCTAAGGTTAGGGTTAGGGTTAGGGTTAGGGTTAGGGCTAGGGTTAGGGTTAGGGTTAGGGTTACGGCTAGGGTTAGGGTTAGGGTTAGGTTAGGCTTAGGGTTAGGAGTTAGGGTTAGGGTTTCTATTAGGTTAGTTTTAAGGGCTAAGGTTAGTTTTAGGGTTAAGGTTGGGTTAGGGTTAGGATTAGGGTTAGGGTACGACTTAGGGCTAGGGTTAGGGTTAGGGTTAGGGTTAGGGTTTAGGGTTATGGTTAGGGTTAGGGGTTAGGGGTTAGGGGTTAGGCTTAGGGTTAGCGTTACGGTTAGGGGTTAGGGGTTAGGGTTAGGGCTAAGGTTAGGGTTAGGGTTAGGGTTAGGGTTAGGGCTAGGGTTAGGGTTAGGGTTAGGGTTACGGCTAGGGTTAGGGTTAGGGTTAGGTTAGGCTTAGGGTTAGGAGTTAGGGTTAGGGTTTCTATTAGGTTAGTTTTAAGGGCTAAGGTTAGTTTTAGGGTTAAGGTTGGGTTAGGGTTAGGATTAGGGTTAGGGTACGACTTAGGGCTAGGGTTAGGGCTAGGGTTAGGGTTAGGGTTAGGGTTAGGGTTTAGGGTTATGGTTAGGGTTAGGGGTTAGGGGTTAGGGGTTAGGCTTAGGGTTAGCGTTACGGTTAGGGGTTAGGGGTTAGGGTTAGGGCTAAGGTTAGGGTTAGGGTTAGGGCTAGGGTTAGGGTTAGGGTTAGGGTTACGGCTAGGGTTAGGGTTAGGGTTAGGTTAGGCTTAGGGTTAGGAGTTAGGGTTAGGGTTTCTATTAGGTTAGTTTTAAGGGCTAAGGTTAGTTTTAGGGTTAAGGTTGGGTTAGGGTTAGGATTAGGGTTAGGGTACGACTTAGGGCTAGGGTTAGGGCTAGGGTTAGGGTTAGGGTTAGGGTTAGGGTTTAGGGTTATGGTTAGGGTTAGGGGTTAGGGGTTAGGGGTTAGGCTTAGGGTTAGCGTTACGGTTAGGGGTTAGGGGTTAGGGTTAGGGCTAAGGTTAGGGTTAGGGTTAGGGTTAGGGTTAGGGTTAGGGTTACGGCTAGGGTTAGGGTTAGGGTTAGGTTAGGCTTAGGGTTAGGAGTTAGGGTTAGGGTTTCTATTAGGTTAGTTTTAAGGGCTAAGGTTAGTTTTAGGGTTAAGGTTGGGTTAGGGTTAGGATTAGGGTTAGGGTACGACTTAGGGCTAGGGTTAGGGCTAGGGTTAGGGTTAGGGTTAGGGTTAGGGTTTAGGGTTATGTTTAGGGTTAGGGGTTAGGGGTTAGGGGTTAGGCTTAGGGTTAGCGTTACGGTTAGGGGTTAGGGGTTAGGGTTAGGGCTAAGGTTAGGTTTAGGGTTAGGGTTAGGGTTAGGGCTAGGGTTAGGGTTAGGGTTAGGGTTACGGCTAGGGTTAGGGTTAGGGTTAGGTTAGGCTTAGGGTTAGGAGTTAGGGTTAGGGTTTCTATTAGGTTAGTTTTAAGGGCTAAGGTTAGTTTTAGGGTTAAGGTTGGGTTAGGGTTAGGATTAGGGTTAGGGTATGACTTAGGGCTAGGGTTAGGGCTAGGGTTAGGGTTAGGGTTAGGGTTAGGGTTTAGGGTTATGGTTAGGGTTAAGGGTTAGGGGTTAGGGGTTAGGCTTAGGGTTAGCGTTACGGTTAGGGGTTAGGGGTTAGGGTTAGGGCTAAGGTTAGGGTTAGGGTTAGGGTTAGGGTTAGGGCTAGGGTTAGGGTTAGGGTTAGGGTTACGGCTAGGGTTAGGGTTAGGGTTAGGTTAGGCTTAGGGTTAGGAGTTAGGGTTAGGGTTTCTATTAGGTTAGTTTTAAGGGCTAAGGTTAGTTTTAGGGTTAAGGTTGGGTTAGGGTTAGGATTAGGGTTAGGGTACGACTTAGGGCTAGGGTTAGGGCTAGGGTTAGGGTTAGGGTTAGGGTTAGGGTTTAGGGTTATGGTTAGGGTTAGGGGTTAGGGGTTAGGGGTTAGGCTTAGGGTTAGCGTTACGGTTAGGGGTTAGGGGTTAGGGTTAGGGCTAAAGTTAGGGTTAGGGTTAGGGTTAGGGTTAGGGCTAGGGTTAGGGTTAGGGTTAGGGTTACGGCTAGGGTTAGGGTTAGGGTTAGGTTAGGCTTAGGGTTAGGAGTTAGGGTTAGGGTTTCTATTAGGTTAGTTTTAAGGGCTAAGGTTAGTTTTAGGGTTAAGGTTGGGTTAGGGTTAGGATTAGGGTTAGGGTACGACTTAGGGCTAGGGTTAGGGCTAGGGTTAGGGTTAGGGTTAGGGTTAGGGTTTAGGGTTATGGTTAGGGTTAGGGGTTAGGGGTTAGGGGTTAGGCTTAGGGTTAGCGTTACGGTTAGGGGTTAGGGGTTAGGGTTAGGGCTAAGGTTAGTGTTAGGGTTAGGGTTAGGGTTAGGGTTAGGGTTATGGCTAGGGTTAGGGTTAGGGTTAGGTTAGGCTTAGGGTTAGGAGTTAGGGTTAGGGTTTCTATTAGGTTAGTTTTAAGGGCTAAGGTTAGTTTTAGGGTTAAGGTTGGGTTAGGGTTAGGATTAGGGTTAGGGTACGACTTAGGGCTAGGGTTAGGGCTAGGGTTAGGGTTAGGGTTAGGGTTAGGGTTTAGGGTTATGGTTAGGGTTAGGGGTTAGGGGTTAGGGGTTAGGCTTAGGGTTAGCGTTACGGTTAGGGTTTAGGGGTTAGGGTTAGGGCTAAGGTTAGGGTTAGGGTTAGGGTTAGGGTTAGGGCTAGGGTTAGGGTTAGGGTTAGGGTTACGGCTAGGGTTAGGGTTAGGGTTAGGTTAGGCTTAGGGTTAGGAGTTAGGGTTAGGGTTTCTATTAGGTTAGTTTTAAGGGCTAAGGTTAGTTTTAGGGTTAAGGTTGGGTTAGGGGTAGGATTAGGGTTAGGGTACGACTTAGGGCTAGGGTTAGGGCTAGGGTTAGGGTTAGGGTTAGGGTTAGGGTTTAGGGTTATGGTTAGGGTTAGGGGTTAGGGGTTAGGGGTTAGGCTTAGGGTTAGCGTTACGGTTAGGGGTTAGGGGTTAGGGTTAGGGTTAGGGTTAGGGTTAGGGTTAGGGCTAGGGTTAGGGTTAGGGTTAGGGTTACGGCTAGGGTTAGGGTTAGGGTTAGTTTAGGCTTAGGGTTAGGAGTTAGGGTTAGGGTTTCTATTAGGTTAGTTTTAAGGGCTAAGGTTAGTTTTAGGGTTAAGGTTGGGTTAGGGTTAGGATTAGGGTTAGGGTACCACTTAGGGCTAGGGTTAGGGCTAGGGTTAGGGTTAGGGTTTAGGGTTATGGTTAGGGTTACGGGTTAGGGGTTAGGGGTTAGGCTTAGGGTTAGCGTTACGGTTAGGGGTTAGGGGTTAGGGTTAGGGCTAAGGTTAGGGTTAGGGTTAGGGTTAGGGTTAGGGCTAGGGTTAGGGTTAGGGTTAGGGTTACGGCTAGGTTTAGGGTTAGGGTTAGGTTAGGCTTAGGGTTAGGAGTTAGGGTTAGGGTTTCTATTAGGTTAGTTTTAAGGGCTAAGGTTAGTTTTAGGGTTAAGGTTGGGTTAGGGTTAGGATTAGGGTTAGGGTACGACTTAGGGCTAGGGTTAGGGTTAGGGTTAGGGTTAGGGTTAGGGTTTAGGGTTATGGTTAGGGTTAGGGGTTAGGGGTTAGGGGTTAGGCTTAGGGTTAGCGTTACAGTTAGGGGTTAGGGGTTAGGGTTACGGCTAAGGTTAGGGTTAGGGTTAGGGCTAGGGTTAGGGTTAGGGTTAGGGTTACGGCTAGGGTTAGGGTTAGGGTTAGGTTAGGCTTAGGGTTAGGAGTTAGGGTTAGGGTTTCTATTAGGTTAGTTTTAAGGGCTAAGGTTAGTTTTAGGGTTAAGGTTGGGTTAGGGTTAGGATTAGGGTTAGGGTACGACTTAGGGCTAGGGTTAGGGCTAGGGTTAGGGTTAGGGTTAGGGTTAGGGTTTAGGGTTATGGTTAGGGTTAGGTGTTAGGGGTTAGGGGTTAGGCTTAGGGTTAGCGTTACGGTTAGGGGTTAGGGGTTAGGGTTAGGGCTAAGGTTAGGGTTAGGGTTAGGGTTAGGTTTAGGGCTAGGGTTAGGGTTAGGGTTAGGGTTACAGCTAGGGTTAGGGTTAGGGTTAGGTTAGGCTTAGGGTTAGGAGTTAGGGTTAGGGTTTCTATTAGGTTAGTTTTAAGGGCTAAGGTTCGTTTTAGGGTTAAGGTTGGGTTAGGGTTAGGATTAGGGTTAGGGTACGACTTAGGGCTAGGGTTAGGGCTAGGGTTAGGGTTAGGGCTAGGGTTAGGGTTAGGGTTAGGGTTAGGGTTTAGGGTTATTGTTAGGGTTAGGGGTTAGGGGTTAGGGGTTAGGCTTAGGGTTAGCGTTACGGTTAGGGGTTAGGGGTTAGGGTTAGGGCTAAGGTTAGGGTTAGGGTTAGGGTTAGGGTTAGGGCTAGGGTTAGGGTTAGGGTTAGGGTTACGGCTAGGGTTAGGGTTAGGGTTAGGTTAGGCTTAGGGTTAGGAGTTAGGGTTAGGGTTTCTATTAGGTTAGTTTTAAGGGCTAAGGTTAGTTTTAGGGTTAAGGTTGGGTTAGGGTTAGGATTAGGGTTAGGGTACGACTTAGGGCTAGGGTTAGGGCTAGGGTTAGGGTTAGGGTTAGGGTTAGGGTTTAGGGTTATGGTTAGGGTTAGGGGTTAGGGGTTAGTGGTTAGGCTTATGGTTAGCGTTACGGTTAGGGGTTAGGGGTTAGGGTTAGGGCTAAGGTTAGGGTTAGGGTTAGGGTTAGGGTTAGGGCTAGGGTTAGGGTTAGGGTTAGGGTTACGGCTAGGGTTAGGGTTAGGGTTAGGTTAGGCTTAGGGTTAGGAGTTAGGGTTAGGGTTTCTATTAGGTTAGTTTTAAGGGCTAAGGTTAGTTTTAGGGTTAAGGTTGGGTTAGGGTTAGGATTAGGGTTAGGGTACGACTTAGGGCTAGGGTTAGGGCTAGGGTTAGGGTTAGGGTTAGGGTTTAGGGTTATGGTTAGGGTTAGGGGTTAGGGGTTAGGGGTTAGGCTTAGGGTTAGCGTTACGGTTAGGGGTTAGGGGTTAGGGTTAGGGCTAAGGTTAGGGTTAGGGTTAGGGCTAGGGTTAGGGTTAGGGTTAGGGTTACGGCTAGGGTTAGGGTTAGGGTTAGGTTAGGCTTAAGGTAAGGAGTTAGGGTTAGGGTTTCTATTAGGTTAGTTTTAAGGGCTAAGGTTAGTTTTAGGGTTAAGGTTGGGTTAGGGTTAGGATTAGGGTTAGGGTACGACTTAGGGCTAGGGTTAGGGCTAGGGTTAGGTTTAGGGTTAGGGTTAGGGTTTAGGGTTATGGTTAGGGTTAGGGGTTAGGGGTTAGGCTTAGGGTTAGCGTTACGGTTAGGGGTTAGGGGTTAGGGTTAGGGCTAAGGTTAGGGTTAGGGTTAGGGTTAGGGTTAGGGCTAGGGTTAGGGTTAGGGTTAGGGTTACGGCTAGGGTTAGGGTTAGGGTTAGGTTAGGCTTAGGGTTAGGAGTTAGGTTTAGGGTTTCTATTAGGTTAGTTTTAAGGGCTAAGGTTAGTTTTAGGGTTAAGGTTGGGTTAGGGTTAGGATTAGGGTTAGGGTACGACTTAGGGCTAGGGTTAGGGCTAGGGTTAGGGTTAGGGTTAGGGTTTAGGGTTATGGTTAGGGTTAGGGGTTAGGGGTTAGGGGTTAGGCTTAGGGTTAGCGTTACGGTTAGGGGTTAGGGGTTAGGGTTAGGGCTAAGGTTAGGGTTAGGGTTAGGGTTAGGGTTACGGCTAGGGTTAGGGTTAGGGTTAGGGTTACGGCTAGGGTTAGGGTTAGGGTTAGGTTAGGCTTAGGGTTAGGAGTTAGGGTTAGGGTTTCTATTAGGTTAGTTTTAAGGGCTAAGGTTAGTTTTAGGGTTAAGGTTGGGTTAGGGTTAGGATTAGGGTTAGGGTACGACTTAGGGCTAGGGTTAGGGCTAGGGTTAGGGTTAGGGTTAGGGTTAGGGTTTAGGGTTATGGTTAGGGTTAGGGGTTAGGGGTTAGGTGTTAGGCTTAGGGTTAGCGTTACGGTTAGGGGTTAGGGGTTAGGGTTAGGGCTAAGGTTAGGGTTAGGGTTAGGGTTAGGGTTAGGGCTAGGGTTAGGGTTAGGGTTAGGGTTACGGCTAGGGTTAGGGTTAGGGTTAGGTTAGGCTTAGGGTTAGGAGTTAGGGTTAGGGTTTCTATTAGGTTAGTTTTAAGGGCTAAGGTTAGTTTTAGGGTTAAGGTTGGGTTAGGGTTAGGATTAGGGTTAGGGTACGACTTAGGGCTAGGGTTAGGGCTAGGGTTAGGGTTAGGGTTAGGGTTAGGGTTTAGGGTTATGGTTAGGGTTAGGGGTTAGGGGTTAGGGGTTAGGCTTAGGGTTAGCGTTACGGTTAGGGGTTAGGGGTTAGGGTTAGGGCTAAGGTTAGGGTTAGGGTTAGGGCTAGGGTTAGGGTTAGGGTTAGGGTTACGGCTAGGGTTAGGGTTAGGGTTAGGTTAGGCTTAGGGTTAGGAGTTAGGGTTAGGGTTTCTATTAGGTTAGTTTTAAGGGCTAAGGTTAGTTTTAGGGTTAAGGTTGGGTTAGGGTTAGGATTAGGGTTAGGGTACGACTTAGGGCTAGGGTTAGGGCTAGGGTTAGGGTTAGGGTTAGGGTTAGGGTTTAGGGTTATGGTTAGGGTTAGGGGTTAGGGGTTAGGGGTTAGGCTTAGGGTTAGCGTTACGGTTAGGGGTTAGGGGTTAGGGTTAGGGCTAAGGTTAGGGTTAGGGTTAGGGTTAGGGTTAGGGTTAGGGTTAGGGTTAGGGTTACGGCTAGGGTTAGGGTTAGGGTTAGGTTAGGCTTAGGGTTAGGAGTTAGGGTTAGGGTTTCTATTAGGTTAGTTTTAAGGGCTAAGGTTAGTTTTAGGGTTAAGGTTGGATTAGGGTTAGGGTACGACTTAGGGCTAGGGTTAGGGCTAGGGTTAGGGTTAGGGTTAGGGTTAGGGTTTAGGGTTATGGTTAGGGTTAGGGGTTAGGGGTTAGGGGTTAGGCTTAGGGTTAGCGTTACGGTTAGGGGTTAGGGCTAAGGTTAGGTTTAGGGTTAGGGTTAGGGTTAGGGCTAGGGTTAGGGTTAGGGTTAGGGTTACGGCTAGGGTTAGGGTTAGGGTTAGGTTAGGCTTAGGGTTAGGAGTTAGGGTTAGGGTTTCTATTAGGTTAGTTTTAAGGGCTAAGGTTAGTTTTAGGGTTAAGGTTGGGTTAGGGTTAGGATTAGGGTTAGGGTATGACTTAGGGCTAGGGTTAGGGCTAGGGTTAGGGTTAGGGTTAGGGTTAGGGTTTAGGGTTATGGTTAGGGTTAGGGGTTAGGGGTTAGGGGTTAGGCTTAGGGTTAGCGTTACGGTTAGGGGTTAGGGGTTAGGGTTAGGGTTAGGGTTAGGGTTAGGGCTAGGGTTAGGGTTAGGGTTAGGGTTACGGCTAGGGTTAGGGTTAGGGTTAGGTTAGGCTTAGGGTTAGGAGTTAGGGTTAGGGTTTCTATTAGGTTAGTTTTAAGGGCTAAGGTTAGTTTTAGGGTTAAGGTTGGGTTAGGGTTAGGATTAGGGTTAGGGTACGACTTAGGGCTAGGGTTAGGGCTAGGGTTAGGGTTAGGGTTAGGGTTAGGGTTTAGGGTTATGGTTAGGGTTAGGGGTTAGGGGTTAGGGGTTAGGCTTAGGGTTAGCGTTACGGTTAGGGGTTAGGGGTTAGGGTTAGGGCTAAAGTTAGGGTTAGGGTTAGGGTTAGGGTTAGGGCTAGGGTTAGGGTTAGGGTTAGGGTTACGGCTAGGGTTAGGGTTAGGGTTAGGTTAGGCTTAGGGTTAGGAGTTAGGGTTAGGGTTTCTATTAGGTTAGTTTTAAGGGCTAAGGTTAGTTTTAGGGTTAAGGTTGGGTTAGGGTTAGGATTAGGGTTAGGGTACGACTTAGGGCTAGGGTTAGGGCTAGGGTTAGGGTTAGGGTTAGGGTTAGGGTTTAGGGTTATGGTTAGGGTTAGGGGTTAGGGGTTAGGGGTTAGGCTTAGGGTTAGCGTTACGGTTAGGGGTTAGGGGTTAGGGTTAGGGTTAGGGTTAGGGTTAGGGTTAGGGTTAGGGTTAGGGTTAGGGTTATGGCTAGGGTTAGGGTTAGGGTTAGGTTAGGCTTAGGGTTAGGAGTTAGGGTTAGGGTTTCTATTAGGTTAGTTTTAAGGGCTAAGGTTAGTTTTAGGGTTAAGGTTGGGTTAGGGTTAGGATTAGGGTTAGGGTACGACTTAGGGCTAGGGTTAGGGCTAGGGTTAGGGTTAGGGTTAGGGTTAGGGTTTAGGGTTATGGTTAGGGTTAGGGGTTAGGGGTTAGGGGTTAGGCTTAGGGTTAGCGTTACGGTTAGGGGTTAGGGGTTAGGGTTAGGGCTAAGGTTAGGGTTAGGGTTAGGGTTAGGGTTAGGGCTAGGGTTAGGGTTAGGGTTAGGGTTACGGCTAGGGTTAGGGTTAGGGTTAGGTTAGGCTTAGGGTTAGGAGTTAGGGTTAGGGTTTCTATTAGGTTAGTTTTAAGGGCTAAGGTTAGTTTTAGGGTTAAGGTTGGGTTAGGGTTAGGATTAGGGTTAGGGTACGACTTAGGGCTAGGGTTAGGGCTAGGGTTAGGGTTAGGGTTAGGGTTAGGGTTTAGGGTTATGGTTAGGGTTAGGGGTTAGGGGTTAGGGGTTAGGCTTAGGGTTAGCGTTACGGTTAGGGGTTAGGGGTTAGGGTTAGGGTTAGGGTTAGGGTTAGGGTTAGGGCTAGGGTTAGGGTTAGGGTTAGGGTTACGGCTAGGGTTAGGGTTAGGGTTAGTTTAGGCTTAGGGTTAGGAGTTAGGGTTAGGGTTTCTATTAGGTTAGTTTTAAGGGCTAAGGTTAGTTTTAGGGTTAAGGTTGGGTTAGGGTTAGGATTAGGGTTAGGGTACGACTTAGGGCTAGGGTTAGGGCTAGGGTTAGGGTTAGGGTTAGGGTTAGGGTTTAGGGTTATGGTTAGGGTTAGGGGTTAGGGGTTAGGGGTTAGGCTTAGGGTTAGCGTTACAGTTAGGGGTTAGGGGTTAGGGTTACGGCTAAGGTTAGGGTTAGGGTTAGGGCTAGGGTTAGGGTTAGGGTTAGGGTTACGGCTAGGGTTAGGGTTAGGGTTAGGTTAGGCTTAGGGTTAGGAGTTAGGGTTAGGGTTTCTATTAGGTTAGTTTTAAGGGCTAAGGTTAGTTTTAGGGTTAAGGTTGGGTTAGGGTTAGGATTAGGGTTAGGGTACGACTTAGGGCTAGGGTTAGGGCTAGGGTTAGGGTTAGGGTTAGGGTTAGGGTTTAGGGTTATGGTTAGGGTTAGGTGTTAGGGGTTAGGGGTTAGGCTTAGGGTTAGCGTTACGGTTAGGGGTTAGGGGTTAGGATTAGGGCTAAGGTTAGGGTTAGGGTTAGGGTTAGGGTTAGGGCTAGGGTTAGGGTTAGGGTTAGGGTTACAGCTAGGGTTAGGGTTAGGGTTAGGTTAGGCTTAGGGTTAGGAGTTAGGGTTAGGGTTTCTATTAGGTTAGTTTTAAGGGCTAAGGTTCGTTTTAGGGTTAAGGTTGGGTTATGGTTAGGATTAGGGTTAGGGTACGACTTAGGGCTAGGGTTAGGGCTAGGGTTAGGGTTAGGGCTAGGGTTAGGGTTAGGGTTAGGGTTAGGGTTTAGGGTTATGGTTAGGGTTAGGGGTTAGGGGTTAGGGGTTAGGCTTAGGGTTAGCGTTACGGTTAGGGGTTAGGGTTAGGGCTAAGGTTAGGGTTAGGGTTAGGGCTAGGGTTAGGGTTAGGGTTAGGGTTACGGCTAGGGTTAGGGTTAGGGTTAGGTTAGGCTTAGGGTTAGGAGTTAGTGTTAGGGTTTCTATTAGGTTAGTTTTAAGGGCTAAGGTTAGTTTTAGGGTTAAGGTTGGGTTAGGGTTAGGATTAGGGTTAGGGTACGACTTAGGGCTAGGGTTAGGGCTAGGGTTAGGGTTAGGGTTAGGGTTAGGGTTTAGGGTTATGGTTAGGGTTAGGGGTTAGGGGTTAGTGGTTAGGCTTATGGTTAGCGTTACGGTTAGGGGTTAGGGGTTAGGGTTAGGGCTAAGGTTAGGGTTAGGGTTAGGGTTAGGGTTAGGGCTAGGGTTAGGGTTAGGGTTAGGGTTACGGCTAGGGTTAGGGTTAGGGTTAGTTTAGGCTTAGGGTTAGGAGTTAGGGTTAGGGTTTCTATTAGGTTAGTTTTAAGGGCTAAGGTTAGTTTTAGGGTTAAGGTTGGGTTAGGGTTAGGATTAGGGTTAGGGTACGACTTAGGGCTAGGGTTTGGGCTAGGGTTAGGGTTAGGGTTAGGGTTTAGGGTTATGGTTAGGGTTAGGGGTTAGGGGTTAGGGGTTAGGCTTAGGGTTAGCGTTACGGTTAGGGGTTAGGGGTTAGGGTTAGGGCTAAGGTTAGGGTTAGGGTTAGGGCTAGGGTTAGGGTTAGGGTTAGGGTTACGGCTAGGGTTAGGGTTAGGGTTAGGTTAGGCTTAGGGTTAGGATTTAGGGTTAGGGTTTCTATTAGGTTAGTTTTAAGGGCTAAGGTTAGTTTTAGGGTTAAGGTTGGGTTAGGGTTAGGATTAGGGTTAGGGTACGACTTAGGGCTAGGGTTAGGGCTAGGGTTAGGGTTAGGGTTAGGGTTAGGGTTTAGGGTTATGGTTAGGGTTAGGGGTTAGGGGTTAGGGGTTAGGCTTAGGGTAAGCGTTACGGTTAGGGGTTAGGGGTTAGGGTTAGGGCTAAGGTTAGGGTTAGGGTTAGGGTTAGGGTTAGGGCTAGGGTTAGGGTTAGGGTTAGGGTTACGGCTAGGGTTAGGGTTAGGGTTAGGTTAGGCTTAGGGTTAGGAGTTAGGGTTAGGGTTTCTATTAGGTTAGTTTTAAGGGCTAAGGTTAGTTTTAGGGTTAAGGTTGGGTTAGGGTTAGGATTAGGGTTAGGGTACGACTTAGGGCTAGGGTTAGGGCTAGGGTTAGGGTTAGGGTTAGGGTTAGGGTTAGGTTTTAGGGTTATGGTTAGGGTTAGGGGTTAGGGGTTAGGGGTTAGGCTTAGGGTTAGCGTTACGGTTAGGGGTTAGGGGTTAGGGTTAGGGCTAAGGTTAGGGTTAGGGTTAGGGCTAGGGTTAGGGTTAGGGTTAGGGTTACGGCTAGGGTTAGGGTTAGGGTTAGTTTAGGCTTAGGGTTAGGAGTTAGGGTTAGGGTTTCTATTAGGTTAGTTTTAAGGGCTAAGGTTAGTTTTAGGGTTAAGGTTGGGTTAGGGTTAGGATTAGGGTTAGGGTACGACTTAGGGCTAGGGTTAGGGCTAGGGTTAGGGTTAGGGTTATGGTTTAGGGTAATGGTTAGGGTTAGGGGTTAGGGGTTAGGGGTTAGGCTTAGGGTTAGCGTTACGGTTAGGGGTTAGGGGTTAGGGTTAGGGCTAAGGTTAGGGTTAGGGTTAGGTTTAGGGTTAGGGCTAGGGTTAGGGTTAGGGTTAGGGTTACGGCTAGGGTTAGGGTTAGGGTTAGGTTAGGCTTAGGGTTAGGAGTTAGGGTTAGGGTTTCTATTAGGTTAGTTTTAAGGGCTAAGGTTAGTTTTAGGGTTAAGGTTGGGTTAGGGTTAGGATTAGGGTTAGGGTACGACTTAGGGCTAGGGTTAGGGCTAGGGTTAGGGTTAGGGTTAGGGTTAGGGTTTAGGGTTATGGTTAGGGTTAGGGGTTAGGGGTTAGGCTTAGGGTTAGCGTTACGGTTAGGGGTTAGGGGTTAGGGTTAGGACTAAGGTTAGGGTTAGGGTTAGGGTTAGGGTTAGGGCTAGGGTTAGGGTTAGGGTTAGGGTTACGGCTAGGGTTAGGGTTAGGGTTAGGTTAGGCTTAGGGTTAGGAGTTAGGGTTAGGGTTTCTATTAGGTTAGTTTTAAGGGCTAAGGTTAGTTTTAGGGTTAAGGTTGGGTTAGGGTTTGGATTAGGGTTAGGGCTAGGGTTAGGGTTAGGGTTAGGGTTACGGCTAGGGTTAGGGTTAGGGTTAGGTTAGGCTTAGGGTTAGGAGTTAGGGTTAGGGTTTCTATTAGGTTAGTTTTAAGGGCTAAGGTTAGTTTTAGGGTTAAGGTTGGGTTAGGGTTAGGATTAGGGTTAGGGTACGACTTAGGGCTAGGGTTAGGGCTAGGGTTAGGGTTAGGGTTAGGGTTAGGGTTTAGGGTTATGGTTAGGGTTAGGGGTTAGGGGTTAGGGGTTAGGCTTAGGGTTAGCGTTACGGTTAGGGGTTAGGGGTTAGGGTTAGGGCTAAGGTTAGGGTTAGGGTTAGGGTTAGGGTTAGGGCTAGGGTTAGGGTTAAGGTTAGGGTTACGGCTAGGGTTAGGGTTAGGGTTAGGTTAGGCTTAGGGTTAGGAGTTAGGGTTAGGGTTTCTATTAGGTTAGTTTTAAGGGCTAAGGTTAGTTTTAGGGTTAAGGTTGGGTTAGGGTTAGGATTAGGGTTAGGGTACGACTTAGGGCTAGGGTTAGGGCTAGGGTTAGGGTTAGGGTTAGGGTTTAGGGTTATGGTTAGGGTTAGGGGTTAGGGGTTAGGGGTTAGGCTTAGGGTTAGCGTTACGGTTAGGGGTTAGGGGTTAGGGTTAGGGCTAAGGTTAGGGTTAGGGTTAGGGTTAGGGTTAGGGCTAGGGTTAGGGTTAGGGTTAGGGTTACAGCTAGGGTTAGGGTTAGGGTTAGGTTAGGCTTAGGGTTAGGATTTAGGGTTAGGGTTTCTATTAGGTTAGTTTTAAGGGCTAAGGTTAGTTTTAGGGTTAAGGTTGGGTTAGGGTTAGGATTAGGGTTAGGGTACGACTTAGGGCTAGGGTTAGGGCTAGGGTTAGGGTTAGGGTTTAGGGTTATGGTTAGGGTTAGGGGTTAGGGGTTAGGGGTTAGGCTTAGGGTTAGCGTTACGGTTAGGGGTTAGGGGTTAGGGCTAAGGTTAGGGTTAGGGTTAGGGCTAGGGTTAGGGTTAGGGTTAGGGTTTGGGCTAGGGTTAGGGTTAGGGTTAGGTTAGGCTTAGGTTTAGGTTAGGCTTAGGGCTAGGAGTTAGGGTTAGGGTTTCTATTAGGTTAGTTTTAAGGGCTAAGGTTAGTTTTAGGGTTAAGGTTGGGTTAGGGTTAGGATTAGGGTTAGGGTACGACTTAGGGCTAGGGTTAGGGCTAGGGTTAGGGTTAGGGTTAGGGTTAGGGTTTAGGGTTATGGTTAGGGTTAGGGGTTAGGGGTTAGGGGTTAGGCTTAGGGTAAGCGTTACGGTTAGGGGTTAGGGGTTAGGGTTAGGGCTAAGGTTAGGGTTAGGGTTAGGGTTAGGGTTAGGGCTAGGGTTAGGGTTAGGGTTAGGGTTACGGCTAGGGTTAGGGTTAGGGTTAGGTTAGGCTTAGGGTTAGGAGTTAGGGTTAGGGTTTCTATTAGGTTAGTTTTAAGGGCTAAGGTTAGTTTTAGGGTTAAGGTTGGGTTAGGGTTAGGATTAGGGTTAGGGTACGACTTAGGGCTAGGGTTAGGGCTAGGGTTAGGGTTAGGGTTATGGTTTAGGGTTATGGTTAGGGTTAGGGGTTAGGGGTTAGGGGTTAGGCTTAGGGTTAGCATTACGGTTAGGGGTTAGGGGTTAGGGTTAGGGCTAAGGTTAGGGTTAGGGTTAGGGTTAGGGTTAGGGCTAGGGTTAGGGTTAGGGTTAGGGTTACGGCTAGGGTTAGGGTTAGGGTTAGGTTAGGCTTAGGGTTAGGAGTTAGGGTTAGGGTTTCTATTAGGTTAGTTTTAAGGGCTAAGGTTAGTTTTAGGGTTAAGGTTGGGTTAGGGTTAGGATTAGGGTTAGGGTACGACTTAGGGCTAGGGTTAGGGCTAGGGTTAGGGTTAGGGTTAGGGTTAGGGTTTAGGGTTATGGTTAGGGTTAGGGGTTAGGGGTTAGGGGTTAGGCTTAGGGTTAGCGTTACGGTTAGGGGTTAGGGGTTAGGGTTAGGGCTAAGGTTAGGGTTAGGGTTAGGGTTAGGGTTAGGGCTAGGGTTAGGGTTAGGGTTAGGGTTACGGCTAGGGTTAGGGTTAGGGTTAGGTTAGGCTTAGGGTTAGGAGTTAGGGTTAGGGTTTCTATTAGGTTAGTTTTAAGGGCTAAGGTTAGTTTTAGGGTTAAGGTTGGGTTAGGGTTAGGATTAGGGTTAGGGTACGACTTAGGGCTAGGGTTAGGGCTAGGGTTAGGGTTAGGGTTAGGGTTTAGGGTTATGGTTAGGGTTAGGGGTTAGGGGTTAGGGGTTAGGCTTAGGGTTAGCGTTACGGTTAGGGGTTAGGGGTTAGGGTTAGGACTAAGGTTAGGGTTAGGGTTAGGGTTAGGGTTAGGGCTAGGGTTAGGGTTAGGGTTAGGGTTACGGCTAGGGTTAGGGTTAGGGTTAGTTTAGGCTTAGGGTTAGGAGTTAGGGTTAGGGTTTCTATTAGGTTAGTTTTAAGGGCTAAGGTTAGTTTTAGGGTTAAGGTTGGGTTAGGGTTAGGATTAGGGTTAGGGTACGACTTAGGGCTAGGGCTAGGGTTAGGGTTAGGGTTAGGGTTAGGGTTTAGGGTTATGTTTAGGGTTAGGGGTTAGGGGTTAGGGGTTAGGCTTAGGGTTAGCATTACGGTTAGGGGTTAGGGGTTAGGGTTAGGGCTAAGGTTAGGGTTAGGGTTAGGGTTAGGGTTAGGGCTAGGGTTAGGGTTAGGGTTAGGGTTAGGTTAGGCTTAGGGTTAGGAGTTAGGGTTAGGGTTTCTATTAGGTTAGTTTTAAGGGCTAAGGTTAGTTTTAGGGTTAAGGTTGGGTTAGGGTTAGGATTAGGGTTAGGGTACGACTTAGGGCTAGGGTTAGGGCTAGGGTTAGTGTTAGGGCTAGGGTTAGGGTTAGGGTTAGGGTTAGGGTTTAGGGTTATGGTTATGGTTAGGGGTTAGGGGTTAGGGATTAGGCTTAGGGTTAGCGTTACGGTTAGGGGTTAGGGGTTAGGGTTAGGGCTAAGGTTAGGGTTAGGGTTAGGGTTAGGGTTAGGGCTAGGGTTAGGGTTAGGGTTAGGGTTACGGCTAGGGTTAGGGTTAGGGTTAGGTTAGGCTTAGGGTTAGGAGTTAGGGTTAGGGTTTCTATTAGGTTAGTTTTAAGGGCTAAGTTTCGTTTTAGGGTTAAGGTTGGGTTAGGGTTAGGATTAGGGTTAGGGTACGACTTAGGGCTAGGGTTAGGGCTAGGGTTAGGGTTAGGGTTAGGGTTAGGGTTTAGGGTTATGGTTAGGGTTAGGGGTTAGGGGTTAGGGGTTAGGCTTAGGGTTAGCGTTACGGTTAGGGGTTAGGGGTTAGGGTTAGGGCTAAGGTTAGGGTTAGGGTTAGGGTTAGGGTTAGGGCTAGGGTTAGGGTTAGGGTTAGGGTTACGGCTAGGGTTAGGGTTAGGGTTAGGTTAGGCTTAGGGTTAGGAGTTAGGGTTAGGGTTTCTATTAGGTTAGTTTTAAGGGCTAAGGTTAGTTTTAGGGTTAAGGTTGGGTTAGGGTTAGGATTAGGGTTAGGGTACGACTTAGGGCTAGGGTTAGGGCTAGGGTTAGGGTTAGGGTTAGGGTTAGGTTTTAGGGTTATGGTTAGGGTTAGGGGTTAGGGGTTAGGGGTTAGGCTTAGGGTTAGCGTTACGGTTAGGGGTTAGGGGTTAGGGTTAGGGCTAAGGTTAGGGTTAGGGTTAGGGTTAGGGTTAGGGCTAGGGTTAGGGTTAGGGTTACGGCTAGGGTTAGGGTTAGGGTTAGGTTAGGCTTAGGGTTAGGAGTTAGGGTTAGGGTTTCTATTAGGTTAGTTTTAAGGGCTAAGGTTAGTTTTAGGGTTAAGGTTGGGTTAGGGTTAGGATTAGGGTTAGGGTACGACTTAGGGCTAGGGTTAGGGCTAGGGTTAGGGTTAGGGTTAGGGTTAGGGTTTAGGGTTATGGTTAGGGTTAGGGGTTAGGGGTTAGGGGTTAGGCTTAGGGTTAGCGTTACGGTTAGGGGTTAGGGGTTAGGGTTAGGGCTAAGGTTAGGGTTAGGGTTAGGGTTAGGGCTAGGGTTAGGGTTAGGGTTAGGGTTACGGCTAGGGTTAGGGTTAGGGTTAGGTTAGGCTTAGGGTTAGGAGTTAGGGTTAGGGTTTCTATTAGGTTAGTTTTAAGGGCTAAGGTTAGTTTTAGGGTTAAGGTTTGGTTAGGGTTAGGATTAGGGTTAGGGTACGACTTAGGGCTAGGGTTAGGGCTAGGGTTAGGGTTAGGGTTAGGGTTAGGGTTTAGGGTTATGTTTAGGGTTAGGGGTTAGGGGTTAGGGGTTAGGCTTAGGGTTAGCGTTACGGTTAGGGGTTAGGGGTTAGGGTTAGGGCTAAGGTTAGGGTTAGGGTTAGGGTTAGGGTTAGGGCTAGGGTTAGGGTTAGGGTTAGGGTTACGGCTAGGGTTAGGGTTAGGGTTAGGTTAGGCTTAGGGTTAGGAGTTAGGGTTAGGGTTTCTATTAGGTTAGTTTTAAGGGCTAAGGTTAGTTTTAGGGTTAAGGTTGGGTTAGGGTTAGGATTAGGGTTAGGGTACGACTTAGGGCTAGGGTTAGGGCTAGGGTTAGGGTTAGGGTTAGGGTTAGGGTTTAGGGTTATGGTTAGGGTTAGGGGTTAGGGGTTAGGGGTTAGGCTTAGGGTTAGCGTTACGGTTAGGGGTTAGGGGTTAGGGTTAGGGCTAAGGTTAGGGTTAGGGTTAGGGTTAGGGTTAGGGCTAGGGTTAGGGTTAGGGTTAGGGTTACGGCTAGGGTTAGGGTTAGGGTTAGGTTAGGCTTAGGGTTAGGAGTTAGGGTTAGGGTTTCTATTAGGTTAGTTTTAAGGGCTAAGGTTAGTTTTAGGGTTAAGGTTGGGTTAGGGTTAGGATTAGGGTTAGGGTACGACTTAGGGCTAGGGTTAGGGTTAGGGTTAGGGTTAGGGTTAGGGTTTAGGGTTATGGTTAGGGTTAGGGGTTAGGGGTTAGGGGTTAGGCTTAGGGTTAGCGTTACGGTTAGGGGTTAGGGGTTAGGGTTAGGGCTAAGGTTAGGGTTAGGGTTAGGGTTAGGGTTAGGGCTAGGGTTAGGGTTAGGGTTAGGGTTACGGCTAGGGTTAGGGTTAGGGTTAGGTTAGGCTTAGGGTTAGGAGTTAGGGTTAGGGTTTCTATTAGGTTAGTTTTAAGGGCTAAGGTTAGTTTTAGGGTTAAGGTTGGGTTAGGGTTAGGATTAGGGTTAGGGTACGACTTAGGGCTAGGGTTAGGGCTAGGGTTAGGGTTAGGGTTAGGGTTAGGGTTTAGGGTTATGGTTAGGGTTAGGGGTTAGGGGTTAGGGGTTAGGCTTAGGGTTAGCGTTACGGTTAGGGGTTAGGGGTTAGGGTTAGGGCTAAGGTTAGGGTTAGGGTTAGGGTTAGGGTTAGGGCTAGGGTTAGGGTTAAGGTTAGGGTTACGGCTAGGGTTAGGGTTAGGGTTAGGTTAGGCTTAGGGTTAGGAGTTAGGGTTAGGGTTTCTATTAGGTTAGTTTTAAGGGCTAAGGTTAGTTTTAGGGTTAAGGTTGGGTTAGGGTTAGGATTAGGGTTAGGGTACGACTTAGGGCTAGGGTTAGGGCTAGGGTTAGGGTTAGGGTTAGGGTTTAGGGTTATGGTTAGGGTTAGGGGTTAGGGGTTAGGGGTTAGGCTTAGGGTTAGCGTTACGGTTAGGGGTTAGGGGTTAGGGTTAGGGCTAAGGTTAGGGTTAGGGTTAGGGTTAGGGTTAGGGCTAGGGTTAGGGTTAGGGTTAGGGTTACAGCTAGGGTTAGGGTTAGGGTTAGGTTAGGCTTAGGGTTAGGATTTAGGGTTAGGGTTTCTATTAGGTTAGTTTTAAGGGCTAAGGTTAGTTTTAGGGTTAAGGTTGGGTTAGGGTTAGGATTAGGGTTAGGGTACGACTTAGGGCTAGGGTTAGGGCTAGGGTTAGGGTTAGGGTTTAGGGTTATGGTTAGGGTTAGGGGTTAGGGGTTAGGGGTTAGGCTTAGGGTTAGCGTTACGGTTAGGGGTTAGGGGTTAGGGCTAAGGTTAGGGTTAGGGTTAGGGCTAGGGTTAGGGTTAGGGTTAGGGTTTAGGCTAGGGTTAGGGTTAGGGTTAGGTTAGGCTTAGGTTTAGGTTAGGCTTAGGGCTAGGAGTTAGGGTTAGGGTTTCTATTAGGTTAGTTTTAAGGGCTAAGGTTAGTTTTAGGGTTAAGGTTGGGTTAGGGTTAGGATTAGGGTTAGGGTACGACTTAGGGCTAGGGTTAGGGCTAGGGTTAGGGTTAGGGTTAGGGTTAGGGTTTAGGGTTATGGTTAGGGTTAGGGGTTAGGGGTTAGGGGTTAGGCTTAGGGTAAGCGTTACGGTTAGGGGTTAGGGGTTAGGGTTAGGGCTAAGGTTAGGGTTAGGGTTAGGGTTAGGGTTAGGGTTAGGGCTAGGGTTAGGGTTAGGGTTAGGGTTACGGCTAGGGTTAGGGTTAGGGTTAGGTTAGGCTTAGGGTTAGGAGTTAGGGTTAGGGTTTCTATTAGGTTAGTTTTAAGGGCTAAGGTTAGTTTTAGGGTTAAGGTTGGGTTAGGGTTAGGATTAGGGTTAGGGTACGACTTAGGGCTAGTGTTAGGGCTAGGGTTAGGGTTAGGGTTATGGTTTAGGGTTATGGTTAGGGTTAGGGGTTAGGGGTTAGGGGTTAGGCTTAGGGTTAGCATTACGGTTAGGGGTTAGGGGTTAGGGTTAGGGCTAAGGTTAGGGTTAGGGTTAGGGTTAGGGTTAGGGCTAGGGTTAGGGTTAGGGTTAGGGTTACGGCTAGGGTTAGGGTTAGGGTTAGGTTAGGCTTAGGGTTAGGAGTTAGGGTTAGGGTTTCTATTAGGTTAGTTTTAAGGGCTAAGGTTAGTTTTAGGGTTAAGGTTGGGTTAGGGTTAGGATTAGGGTTAGGGTACGACTTAGGGCTAGGGTTAGGGCTAGGGTTAGGGTTAGGGTTAGGGTTAGGGTTTAGGGTTATGGTTAGGGTTAGGGGTTAGGGGTTAGGGGTTAGGCTTAGGGTTAGCGTTACGGTTAGGGGTTAGGGGTTAGGGTTAGGGCTAAGGTTAGGGTTAGGGTTAGGGTTAGGGTT
Source organism: Buteo buteo (assembly GCF_964188355.1). Lineage (NCBI taxonomy): Eukaryota > Metazoa > Chordata > Aves > Accipitriformes > Accipitridae > Buteo > Buteo buteo. The sequence continues at coordinate 373,560 of NW_027439236.1, read as the reverse complement.
AGGGCTAGGGTTAGGGTTAGGGTTAGGGTTACGGCTAGGGTTAGGGTTAGGGTTAGGTTAGGCTTAGGGTTAGGAGTTAGGGTTAGGGTTTCTATTAGGTTAGTTTTAAGGGCTAAGGTTAGTTTTAGGGTTAAGGTTGGGTTAGGGTTAGGATTAGGGTTAGGGTACGACTTAGGGCTAGGGTTAGGGCTAGGGTTAGGGTTAGGGTTAGGGTTTAGGGTTATGGTTAGGGTTAGGGGTTAGGGGTTAGGGGTTAGGCTTAGGGTTAGCGTTACGGTTAGGGGTTAGGGGTTAGGGTTAGGACTAAGGTTAGGGTTAGGGTTAGGGTTAGGGTTAGGGCTAGGGTTAGGGTTAGGGTTAGGGTTACGGCTAGGGTTAGGGTTAGGGTTAGTTTAGGCTTAGGGTTAGGAGTTAGGGTTAGGGTTTCTATTAGGTTAGTTTTAAGGGCTAAGGTTAGTTTTAGGGTTAAGGTTGGGTTAGGGTTAGGATTAGGGTTAGGGTACGACTTAGGGCTAGGGCTAGGGTTAGGGTTAGGGTTAGGGTTAGGGTTTAGGGTTATGTTTAGGGTTAGGGGTTAGGGGTTAGGGGTTAGGCTTAGGGTTAGCATTACGGTTAGGGGTTAGGGGTTAGGGTTAGGGCTAAGGTTAGGGTTAGGGTTAGGGTTAGGGTTAGGGCTAGGGTTAGGGTTAGGGTTAGGGTTAGGTTAGGCTTAGGGTTAGGAGTTAGGGTTAGGGTTTCTATTAGGTTAGTTTTAAGGGCTAAGGTTAGTTTTAGGGTTAAGGTTGGGTTAGGGTTAGGATTAGGGTTAGGGTACGACTTAGGGCTAGGGTTAGGGCTAGGGTTAGTGTTAGGGCTAGGGTTAGGGTTAGGGTTAGGGTTAGGGTTTAGGGTTATGGTTATGGTTAGGGGTTAGGGGTTAGGGATTAGGCTTAGGGTTAGCGTTACGGTTAGGGGTTAGGGGTTAGGGTTAGGGCTAAGGTTAGGGTTAGGGTTAGGGTTAGGGTTAGGGCTAGGGTTAGGGTTAGGGTTAGGGTTACGGCTAGGGTTAGGGTTAGGGTTAGGTTAGGCTTAGGGTTAGGAGTTAGGGTTAGGGTTTCTATTAGGTTAGTTTTAAGGGCTAAGTTTCGTTTTAGGGTTAAGGTTGGGTTAGGGTTAGGATTAGGGTTAGGGTACGACTTAGGGCTAGGGTTAGGGCTAGGGTTAGGGTTAGGGTTAGGGTTAGGGTTTAGGGTTATGGTTAGGGTTAGGGGTTAGGGGTTAGGGGTTAGGCTTAGGGTTAGCGTTACGGTTAGGGGTTAGGGGTTAGGGTTAGGGCTAAGGTTAGGGTTAGGGTTAGGGTTAGGGTTAGGGCTAGGGTTAGGGTTAGGGTTAGGGTTACGGCTAGGGTTAGGGTTAGGGTTAGGTTAGGCTTAGGGTTAGGAGTTAGGGTTAGGGTTTCTATTAGGTTAGTTTTAAGGGCTAAGGTTAGTTTTAGGGTTAAGGTTGGGTTAGGGTTAGGATTAGGGTTAGGGTACGACTTAGGGCTAGGGTTAGGGCTAGGGTTAGGGTTAGGGTTAGGGTTAGGTTTTAGGGTTATGGTTAGGGTTAGGGGTTAGGGGTTAGGGGTTAGGCTTAGGGTTAGCGTTACGGTTAGGGGTTAGGGGTTAGGGTTAGGGCTATGGTTAGGGTTAGGGTTAGGTTTAGGGTTAGGGCTAGGGTTAGGGTTAGGGTTACGGCTAGGGTTAGGGTTAGGGTTAGGTTAGGCTTAGGGTTAGGAGTTAGGGTTAGGGTTTCTATTAGGTTAGTTTTAAGGGCTAAGGTTAGTTTTAGGGTTAAGGTTGGGTTAGGGTTAGGATTAGGGTTAGGGTACGACTTAGGGCTAGGGTTAGGGCTAGGGTTAGGGTTAGGGTTAGGGTTAGGGTTTAGGGTTATGGTTAGGGTTAGGGGTTAGGGGTTAGGGGTTAGGCTTAGGGTTAGCGTTACGGTTAGGGGTTAGGGGTTAGGGTTAGGGCTAAGGTTAGGGTTAGGGTTAGGGTTAGGGTTAGGGCTAGGGTTAGGGTTAGGGTTAGGGTTACGGCTAGGGTTAGGGTTAGGGTTAGGTTAGGCTTAGGGTTAGGAGTTAGGGTTAGGGTTTCTATTAGGTTAGTTTTAAGGGCTAAGGTTAGTTTTAGGGTTAAGGTTGGGTTAGGGTTAGGATTAGGGTTAGGGTACGACTTAGGGCTAGGGTTAGGGCTAGGGTTAGGGTTAGGGTTAGGGTTAGGGTTTAGGGTTATGTTTAGGGTTAGGGGTTAGGGGTTAGGGGTTAGGCTTAGGGTTAGCGTTACGGTTAGGGGTTAGGGGTTAGGGTTAGGGCTACGGTTAGGGTTAGGGTTAGGGTTAGGGCTAGGGTTAGGGTTAGGGTTAGGGTTACGGCTAGGGTTAGGGTTAGGGTTAGGTTAGGCTTAGGGTTAGGAGTTAGGGTTAGGGTTTCTATTAGGTTAGTTTTAAGGGCTAAGGTTAGTTTTAGGGTTAAGGTTTGGTTAGGGTTAGGATTAGGGTTAGGGTACGACTTAGGGCTAGGGTTAGGGCTAGGGTTAGGGTTAGGGTTAGGGTTAGGGTTTAGGGTTATGTTTAGGGTTAGGGGTTAGGGGTTAGGGGTTAGGCTTAGGGTTAGCGTTACGGTTAGGGGTTAGGGGTTAGGGTTAGGGCTAAGGTTAGGGTTAGGGTTAGGGTTAGGGTTAGGGCTAGGGTTAGGGTTAGGGTTAGGGTTACGGCTAGGGTTAGGGTTAGGGTTAGGTTAGGCTTAGGGTTAGGAGTTAGGGTTAGGGTTTCTATTAGGTTAGTTTTAAGGGCTAAGGTTAGTTTTAGGGTTAAGGTTGGGTTAGGGTTAGGATTAGGGTTAGGGTACAACTTAGGGCTAGGGTTAGGGCTAGGGTTAGGGTTAGGGTTAGGGTTAGGGTTTAGGGTTATGTTTAGGGTTATGGGTTAGGGGTTAGGGGTTAGGCTTAGGGTTAGCGTTACGGTTAGGGGTTAGGGGTTAGGGTTAGGGCTAAGGTTAGGGTTAGGGTTAGGGTTAGGGTTAGGGCTAGGGTTAGGGTTAGGGTTAGGGTTACGGCTAGGGTTAGGGTTAGGGTTAGGTTAGGCTTAGGGTTAGGAGTTAGGGTTAGGGTTTCTATTAGGTTAGTTTTAAGGGCTAAGGTTAGTTTTAGGGTTAAGGTTGGGTTAGGGTTAGGATTAGGGTTAGGGTACGACTTAGGGCTAGGGTTAGGGCTAGGGTTAGGGTTAGGGTTAGGGTTTAGGGTTATGGTTAGGGTTAGGGGTTAGGGGTTAGGGGTTAGGCTTAGGGTTAGCGTTACGGTTAGGGGTTAGGGGTTAGGGTTAGGGCTAAGGTTAGGGTTAGGGTTAGGGTTAGGGTTAGGGCTAGGGTTAGGGTTAGGGTTAGGGTTACGGCTAGGGTTAGGGTTAGGGTTAGGTTAGGCTTAGGGTTAGGAGTTAGGGTTAGGGTTTCTATTAGGTTAGTTTTAAGGGCTAAGGTTAGTTTTAGGGTTAAGGTTGGGTTAGGGTTAGGATTAGGGTTAGGGTACGACTTAGGGCTAGGGTTAGGGCTAGGGTTAGGGTTAGGGTTAGGGTTAGGGTTTAGGGTTATGGTTAGGGTTAGGGGTTAGGGGTTAGGGGTTAGGCTTAGGGTTAGCGTTACGGTTAGGGGTTAGGGGTAAGGGCTAAGGTTAGGGTTAGGGTTAGGGTTAGGGTTAGGGCTAGGGTTAGGGTTAGGGATAGGGTTACGGCTAGGGTTAGGGTTAGGGTTAGGTTAGGCTTAGGGTTAGGAGTTAGGGTTAGGGTTTCTATTAGGTTAGTTTTAAGGCCTAAGTTTATTTTTAGGTTTAAGGTTGGGTTAGGGTTATGATTAGGGTTAGGGTACGACTTAGGGCTAGGGTTAGGGCTAGGGTTAGGGTTAGGGTTAGGGTTAGGGTTTAGGGTCATGGTTAGGTTTAGGGGTTAGGGGTTAGGGGTTAGGCTTAGGGTTAGCGTTACGGTTAGGGGTTAGGGGTTAGGGTTAGGGCTAAGGTTAGGGTTAGGGTTAGGGTTAGGGTTAGGGCTAGGGTTAGGGTTAGGGTTAGGGTTACGGCTAGGGTTAGGGTTAGGGTTAGGTTAGGCTTAGGGTTAGGAGTTAGGGTTAGGGTTTCTATTAGGTTAGTTTTAAGGGCTAAGGTTAGTTTTAGGGTTAAGGTTGGGTTAGGGTTAGGATTAGGGTTAGGGTACGACTTAGGGCTAGGGTTAGGGCTAGGGTTAGGGTTAGGGCTAGGGTTAGGGTTAGGGTTAGGGTTAGGTTTTAGGGTTATGGTTAGGGTTAGGGGTTAGGGGTTAGGGGTTAGGCTTAGGGTTAGCGTTACGGTTAGGGGTTAGGGGTTAGGGTTAGGGCTAAGGTTAGGGTTAGGGTTAGGGTTAGGGTTAGGGCTAGGGTTAGGGTTAGGGTTAGGGTTACGGCTAGGGTTAGGGTTAGGGTTAGGTTAGGCTTAGGGTTAGGAGTTAGGGTTAGGGTTTCTATTAGGTTAGTTTTAAGGGCTAAGGTTAGTTTTAGGGTTAAGGTTGGGTTAGGGTTAGGATTAGGGTTAGGGTACGACTTAGGGCTAGGGTTAGGGCTATGGTTAGGGTTAGGGTTAGGGTTAGGGTTTAGGGTTATGGTTAGGGTTAGGGGTTAGGGGTTAGGGGTTAGGCTTAGGGTTAGCGTTACGGTTAGGGGTTAGGGGTTAGGGTTAGGGCTAAGGTTAGGGTTAGGGTTAGGGTTAGGGTTAGGGCTAGGGTTAGGGTTAGGGTTAGGGTTACGGCTAGGGTTAGGGTTAGGGTTAGGTTAGGCTTAGGGTTAGGAGTTAGGGTTAGGGTTTCTATTAGGTTAGTTTTAAGGGCTAAGGTTAGTTTTAGGGTCAAGGTTGGGTTAGGGTTAGGATTAGGGTTAGGGTACGACTTAGGGCTAGGGTTAGGGCTAGGGTTAGGGTTAGGGTTAGGGTTAGGGTTTAGGGTTATGTTTAGGGTTAGGGGTTAGGGGTTAGGGGTTAGGCTTAGGGTTAGCGTTACGGTTAGGGGTTAGGGGTTAGGGTTAGGGCTAAGGTTAGGGTTAGGGTTAGGGTTACGGCTAGGGTTAGGGTTAGGGTTAGGGTTACGGCTAGGGTTAGGGTTAGGGTTAGGTTAGGCTTAGGGTTAGGAGTTAGGGTTAGGGTTTCTATTAGGTTAGTTTTAAGGGCTAAGGTTAGTTTTAGGGTTAAGGTTTGGTTAGGGTTAGGATTAGGGTTAGGGTACGACTTAGGGCTAGGGTTAGGGCTAGGGTTAGGGTTAGGGTTAGGGTTAGGGTTTAGGGTTATGTTTAGGGTTAGGGGTTAGGGGTTAGGGGTTAGGCTTAGGGTTAGCGTTACGGTTAGGGGTTAGGGGTTAGGGTTAGGGCTAAGGTTAGGGTTAGGGTTAGGGTTGGGGTTAGGGCTAGGGTTAGGGTTAGGGTTAGGGTTACGGCTAGGGTTAGGGTTAGGGTTAGGTTAGGCTTAGGGTTAGGGTTAGGGTTAGGGTTTCTATTAGGTTAGTTTTAAGGGCTAAGGTTAGTTTTAGGGTTAAGGTTGGGTTAGGGTTAGGATTAGGGTTAGGGTACGACTTAGGGCTAGGGTTAGGGCTAGGGTTAGGGTTAGGGCACGACTTAGGGCTAGGGTTAGGGCTAGGGTTAGGGTTAGGGTTTAGGGTTATGGTTAGGGTTAGGGGTTAGGGGTTAGGGGTTAGGCTTAGGGTTAGCGTTACGGTTAGGGGTTAGGGGTTAGGGTTAGGGCTAAGGTTAGGGTTAGGGTTAGGGTTAGGGTTAGGGCTAGGGTTAGGGTTAGGGATAGGGTTACGGCTAGGGTTAGGGTTAGGGTTAGGTTAGGCTTAGGGTTAGCAGTTAGGGTTAGGGTTTCTATTAGGTTAGTTTTAAGGGCTAAGTTTATTTTTAGGGTTAAGGTTGGTTTAGGGTTAGGATTAGGGTTAGGGTACGACTTAGGGCTAGGGTTAGGGTTAGGGTTAGGGTTAGGGTTTAGGGTTATGGTTAGGGTTAGGGGTTAGGGGTTAGGGGTTAGGCTTAGGGTTAGCGTTACGGTTAGGGGTTAGGGGTTAGGGTTAGGGCTAAGGTTAGGGTTAGGGTTAGGGTTAGGGTTAGGGCTAGGGTTAGGGTTAGGGTTAGGGTTACGGCTAGGGTTAGGGTTAGGGTTAGGTTAGGCTTAGGGTTAGGAGTTAGGGTTAGGGTTTCTATTAGGTTAGTTTTAAGGGCTAAGGTTAGTTTTAGGGTTAAGGTTGGGTTAGGGTTAGGATTAGGGTTAGGGTACGACTTAGGGCTAGGGTTAGGGCTAGGGTTAGGGTTAGGGTTAGGGTTAGGGTTTAGGGTTATGGTTAGGGTTAGGGGTTAGGGGTTAGGGGTTAGGCTTAGGGTTAGCGTTACGGTTAGGGGTTAGGGGTTAGGGTTAGGGCTAAGGTTAGGGTTAGGGTTAGGGTTAGGGTTAGGGCTAGGGTTAGGGTTAGGGTTAGGGTTACGGCTAGGGTTAGGGTTAGGGTTAGGTTAGGCTTAGGGTTAGGAGTTAGGGTTAGGGTTTCTATTAGGTTAGTTTTAAGGGCTAAGGATAGTTTTAGGGTTAAGGTTGGGTTAGGGTTAGGATTAGGGTTAGGGTACGACTTAGGGCTAGGGTTAGGGCTAGGGTTAGGGTTAGGGTTAGGGTTAGGGTTTAGGGTTATGTTTAGGGTTAGGGGTTAGGGGTTAGGGGTTAGGCTTAGGGTTAGCGTTACGGTTAGGGGTTAGGGGTTAGGGTTAGGGCTAAGGTTAGGGTTAGGGTTAGGGTTAGGGCTAGGGTTAGGGTTAGGGTTAGGGTTACGGCTAGGGTTAGGGTTAGGGTTAGGTTAGGCTTAGGGTTAGGAGTTAGGGTTAGGGTTTCTATTAGGTTAGTTTTAAGGGCTAAGTTTAGTTTTAGGGTTAAGGTTTGGTTAGGGTTAGGATTAGGGTTAGGGTACGACTTAGGGCTAGGGTTAGGGCTAGGGTTAGGGTTAGGGTTAGGGTTAGGGTTTAGGGTTATGTTTAGGGTTAGGGGTTAGGGGTTAGGGGTTAGGCTTAGGGTTAGCATTACGGTTAGGGGTTAGGGGTTAGGGTTAGGGCTAAGGTTAGGGTTAGGGTTAGGGTTAGGGTTAGGGCTAGGGTTAGGGTTAGGGTTAGGGTTACGGCTAGGGTTAGGGTTAGGGTTAGGTTAGGCTTAGGGTTAGGAGTTAGGGTTAGGGTTTCTATTAGGTTAGTTTTAAGGGCTAAGGTTAGTTTTAGGGTTAAGGTTGGGTTAGGGTTAGGATTAGGGTTAGGGTACGACTTAGGGCTAGGGTTAGGGCTAGGGTTAGGGTTAGGGCTAGGGTTAGGGTTAGGGTTAGGGTTAGGGTTTAGGGTTATGGTTATGGTTAGGGGTTAGGGGTTAGGGGTTAGGCTTAGGGTTAGCGTTACGGTTAGGGGTTAGGGGTTAGGGTTAGGGCTAAGGTTAGGGTTAGGGTTAGGGTTAGGGTTAGGGCTAGGGTTAGGGTTAGGGTTAGGGTTACGGCTAGGGTTAGGGTTAGGGTTAGGTTAGGCTTAGGGTTAGGAGTTAGGGTTAGGGTTTCTATTAGGTTAGTTTTAAGGGCTAAGTTTCGTTTTAGGGTTAAGGTTGGGTTAGGGTTAGGATTAGGGTTAGGGTACGACTTAGGGCTAGGGTTAGGGCTAGGGTTAGGGTTAGGGTTAGGGTTAGGGTTTAGGGTTATGGTTAGGGTTAGGGGTTAGGGGTTAGGGGTTAGGCTTAGGGTTAGCGTTACGGTTAGGGGTTAGGGGTTAGGGTTAGGGCTAAGGTTAGGGTTAGGGTTAGGGTTAGGGTTAGGGCTAGGGTTAGGGTTAGGGTTAGGGTTACGGCTAGGGTTAGGGTTAGGGTTAGGTTAGGCTTAGGGTTAGGAGTTAGGGTTAGGGTTTCTATTAGGTTAGTTTTAAGGGCTAAGGTTAGTTTTAGGGTTAAGGTTGGGTTAGGGTTAGGATTAGGGTTAGGGTACGACTTAGGGCTAGGGTTAGGGCTAGGGTTAGGGTTAGGGCTAGGGTTAGGGTTAGGGTTAGGGTTAGGTTTTAGGGTTATGATTAGGGTTAGGGGTTAGGGGTTAGGGGTTAGGCTTAGGGTTAGCGTTACGGTTAGGGGTTAGGGGTTAGGGTTAGGGCTATGGTTAGGGTTAGGGTTAGGGTTAGGGTTAGGGCTAGGGTTACGGCTAGGGTTAGGGTTAGGGTTAGGTTTGGCTTAGGGTTAGGAGTTAGGGTTAGGGTTTCTATTAGGTTAGTTTTAAGGGCTAAGGTTAGTTTTAGGGTTAAGGTTGGGTTAGGGTTAGGATTAGGGTTAGGGTACGACTTAGGGCTAGGGTTAGGGCTAGGGTTAGGGTTAGGGTTAGGGTTAGGGTTTAGGGTTATGGTTAGGGTTAGGGGTTAGGGGTTAGGGGTTAGGCTTAGGGTTAGCGTTACGGTTAGGGGTTAGGGGTTAGGGTTAGGGCTAAGGTTAGGGTTAGGGTTAGGGTTAGGGTTAGGGCTAGGGTTAGGGTTAGGGTTAGGGTTACGGCTAGGGTTAGGGTTAGGGTTAGGTTAGGCTTAGGGTTAGGAGTTAGGGTTAGGGTTTCTATTAGGTTAGTTTTAAGGGCTAAGGTTAGTTTTAGGGTTAAGGTTGGGTTAGGGTTAGGATTAGGGTTAGGGTACGACTTAGGGCTAGGGTTAGGGCTAGGGTTAGGGTTAGGGTTAGGGTTAGGGTTTAGGGTTATGGTTAGGGTTAGGGGTTAGGGGTTAGGGGTTAGGCTTAGGGTTAGCGTTATGGTTAGGGGTTAGGGGTTAGGGTTAGGGCTAAGGTTAGGGTTAGGGTTAGGGTTAGGGCTAGGGTTAGGGTTAGGGTTAGGGTTACGGCTAGGGTTAGGGTTAGGGTTAGGTTAGGCTTAGGGTTAGGAGTTAGGGTTAGGGTTTCTATTAGGTTAGTTTTAAGGGCTAAGGTTAGTTTTAGGGTTAAGGTTTGGTTAGGGTTAGGATTAGGGTTAGGGTACGACTTAGGGCTAGGGTTAGGGCTAGGGTTAGGGTTAGGGTTAGGGTTAGGGTTTAGGGTTATGTTTAGGGTTAGGGGTTAGGGGTTAGGGGTTAGGCTTAGGGTTAGCGTTACGGTTAGGGGTTAGGGGTTAGGGTTAGGGCTAAGGTTAGGGTTAGGGTTAGGGTTAGGGTTAGGGCTAGGGTTAGGGTTAGGGTTAGGGTTACGGCTAGGGTTAGGGTTAGGGTTAGGTTAGGCTTAGGGTTAGGAGTTAGGGTTAGGGTTTCTATTAGGTTAGTTTTAAGGGCTAAGGTTAGTTTTAGGATTAAGGTTGGGTTAGGGTTAGGATTAGGGTTAGGGTACGACTTAGGGCTAGGTTTAGGGCTAGGGTTAGGGTTAGGGCTAGGGTTAGGGTTAGGGTTAGGGTTAGGGTTTAGGGTTATGGTTAGGGTTAGGGGTTAGGGGTTAGGGGTTAGGCTTAGGGTTAGCGTTACGGTTAGGGGTTAGGGGTTAGGGTTAGGGCTAAGGTTAGGGTTAGGGTTAGGGTTAGGGTTAGGGCTAGGGTTAGGGTTAGGGTTAGGGTTATGGCTAGGGTTAGGGTTAGGGTTAGGTTAGGCTTAGGGTTAGGAGTTAGGGTTAGGGTTTCTATTAGGTTAGTTTTAAGGGCTAAGTTTAGTTTTAGGGTTAAGGTTGGGTTAGGGTTAGGATTAGGGTTAGGGTACGACTTAGGGCTAGGGTTAGGGCTAGGGTTAGGGTTAGGGTTAGGGTTAGGGTTTAGGGTTATGGTTAGGGTTAGGGGTTAGGGGTTAGGGGTTAGGCTTAGGGTTAGCGTTACGGTTAGGGGTTAGGGGTTAGGGTTAGGGCTAAGGTTAGGGTTAGGGTTAGGGTTAGGGTTAGGGCTAGGGTTAGGGTTAGGGTTACGGCTAGGGTTAGGGTTAGGGTTACGTTAGGCTTAGGGTTAGGAGTTAGGGTTAGGGTTTCTATTAGGTTAGTTTTAAGGGCTAAGGTTATTTTTAGGGTTAAGGTTGGGTTAGGGTTAGGATTAGGGTTAGGGTACGACTTAGGGCTAGGGTTAGGGTTAGGGTTTAGGGTTATGGTTAGGGTTAGGGGTTAGGGGTTAGGGGTTAGGCTTAGGGTTAGAGTTACGGTTAGGGGTTAGGGGTTAGGGTTAGGGCTAAGGTTAGGGTTAGGGTTAGGGTTAGGGTTAGGGCAAGGGTTAGGGTTAGGGTTAGGGTTACGGCTAGGGTTAGGGTTAGGGTTAGGTTAGGCTTAGGGTTAGGAGTTAGGGTTAGGGTTTCTATTAGGTTAGTTTTAAGGGCTAAGTTTAGTTTTAGGGTTAAGGTTGGGTTAGGGTTAGGATTAGGGTTAGGGTACGACTTAGGGCTAGGTTTAGGGCTAGGGTTAGGGTTAGGGTTAGGGTTAGGGTTTAGGGTTATGGTTAGGGTTAGGGGTTAGGGGTTAGGGGTTAGGCTTAGGGTTAGCGTTACGGTTAGGGGTTAGGGGTTAGGGTTAGGGCTAAGGTTAGGGTTAGGGTTAGGGTTAGGGTTAGGGCTAGGGTTAGGGTTAGGGTTAGGGTTACAGCTAGGGTTAGGGTTAGGGTTAGGTTAGGCTTAGGGTTAGGAGTTAGGTTTAGGGTTTCTATTAGGTTAGTTTTAAGGGCTAAGGTTAGTTTTAGGGTTAAGGTTTGGTTAGGGTTAGGATTAGGGTTAGGGTACGACTTAGGGCTAGGGTTAGGGTTAGGGGTAGGGTTAGGGTTAGGGTTAGGGTTAGGGTTTAGGGTTATGGTTAGGGTTAGGGGTTAGGGGTTAGGGGTTAGGCTTAGGGTTAGCGTTACGGTTAGGGGTTAGGGGTTAGGGTTAGGGCTAAGGTTAGGGTTAGGGTTAGGGTTAGGGTTAGGGCTAGGGTTAGGGTTAGGGTTAGGGTTACGGCTAGGGTTAGGGTTAGGGTTAGGTTAGGCTTAGGGTTAGGAGTTAGGGTTAGGGTTTCTATTAGGTTAGTTTTAAGGGCTAAGGTTAGTTTTAGGGTTAAGGTTGGGTTAGGGTTAGGATTAGGGTTAGGGTACGACTTAGGGCTAGGGTTAGGGCTAGGGTTAGGGTTAGGGTTAGGCTTAGGGTTTAGGGTTATGGTTAGGGTTAGGGGTTAGGGGTTAGGGGTTAGGCTTAGGGTTAGCGTTACGGTTCGGGGTTAGGGGTTAGGGTTAGGGCTAAGGTTAGGGTTAGGGTTAGGGTTAGGGTTAGGGCTAGGGTTAGGGTTAGGGTTAGGGTTACGGCTAGGGTTAGGGTTAGGGTTAGGTTAGGCTTAGGGTTAGGTGTTAGGGTTAGGGTTTCTATTAGGTTAGTTTTAAGGGCTAAGGTTAGTTTTAGGGTTAAGGTTGGGTTAGGGTTAGGATTAGGGTTAGGGTACGACTTAGGGCTAGGGTTAGGGCTAGGGTTAGGGTTAGGGTTAGGGTTAGGGTTTAGGGTTATGGTTAGGGTTAGGGGTTAGGGGTTAGGGGTTAGGCTTAGGGTTAGCGTTACGGTTAGGGGTTAGGGGTTAGGGTTAGGGTTAGGGTTAGGGTTAGGGCTAGGGTTAGGGTTAGGGTTAGGGTTACGGCTAGGGTTAGGGTTAGGGATAGGTTAGGCTTAGGGTTAGGTTAGGCTTAGGGTTAGGAGTTAGGGTTAGGGTTTCTATTAGGTTAGTTTTAAGGGCTAAGGTTAGTTTTAGGGTTAAGGTTGGGTTAGGGTTAGGATTAGGGTTAGGGTACGACTTAGGGCTAGGGTTAGGGCTAGGGTTAGGGTTAGGGTTAGGGTTAGGGTTTAGGGTTATGGTTAGGGTTAGGGGTTAGGGGTTAGGCTTAGGGTTAGCGTTACGGTTAGGGGTTAGGGGTTAGGGTTAGGGCTAAGGTTAGGGTTAGGGTTAGGGTTAGGTTTAGGGCTAGGGTTAGGGTTAGGGTTAGGGTTACGGCTAGGGTTAGGGTTAGGGTTAGGTTAGGCTTAGGGTTAGGAGTTAGGGTTAGGGTTTCTATTAGGTTAGTTTTAAGGGCTAAGGTTAGTTTTAGGGTTAAGGTTGGGTTAGGGTTAGGATTAGGGTTAGGGTACGACTTAGGGCTAGGGTTAGGGCTAGGGTTAGGGTTAGGGTTAGGGTTAGGGTTTAGGGTTATGGTTAGGGTTAGGGGTTAGGTGTTAGGGGTTAGGCTTAGGGTTAGTGTTACGGTTAGGGGTTAGGGGTTAGGGTTAGGGCTAAGGTTAGGGTTAGGGTTAGGGTTAGGGTTAGGGCTAGGGTTAGGGTTAGGGTTAGGGTTACGGCTAGGGTTAGGGTTAGGGTTAGTTTAGGCTTAGGGTTAGGAGTTAGGGTTAGGGTTTCTATTAGGTTAGTTTTAAGGGCTAAGGTTAGTTTTAGGGTTAAGGTTGGGTTAGGGTTAGGATTAGGGTTAGGGTACGACTTAGGGCTAGGGTTAGGGCTAGGGTTAGGGTTAGGGTTAGGGTTTAGGGTTATGGTTAGGGTTAGGGGTTAGGGGTTAGGGGTTAGGCTTAGGGTTAGCGTTACGGTTAGGGGTTAGGGGTTAGGGTTAGGGCTAAGGTTAGGGTTAGGGTTAGGGTTAGGGTTAGGGCTAGGGTTAGGGTTAGGGTTAGGGTTACGGCTAGGGTTAGGGTTAGGGTTAGGTTAGGCTTAGGGTTAGGAGTTAGGGTTAGGGTTTCTATTAGGTTAGTTTTAAGGGCTAAGGTTAGTTTTAGGGTTAAGGTTGGGTTAGGGTTAGGATTAGGGTTAGGGTACGACTTAGGGCTAGGGTTAGGGCTAGGGTTAGGGTTAGGGTTAGGGTTAGGGTTTAGGGTTATGGTTAGGGTTAGGGGTTAGGGGTTAGGGGTTAGGCTTAGGGTTAGCGTTACGGTTAGGGGTTAGGGGTTAGGGCTAAGGTTAGGGTTAGGGTTAGGGTTAGGGATAGGGTTACGGCTAGGGTTAGGGTTAGGGTTAGGTTAGGCTTAGGGTTAGGAGTTAGGGTTAGGGTTTCTATTAGGTTAGTTTTAAGGGCTAAGGTTAGTTTTAGGGTTAAGGTTGGGTTAGGGTTAGGATTAGGGTTAGGGTACGACTTAGGGCTAGGGTTAGGGCTAGGGTTAGGGTTAGGGCTAGGGTTAGGGTTAGGGTTAGGGTTAGGTTTTAGGGTTATGGTTAGGGTTAGGGGTTAGGGGTTAGGGGTTAGGCTTAGGGTTAGCGTTACGGTTAGGGGTTAGGGGTTAGGGTTAGGGCTAAGGTTAGGGTTAGGGTTAGGGTTAGGGTTAGGGCTAGGGTTAGGGTTAGGGTTAGGGTTACGGCTAGGGTTAGGGTTAGGGTTAGGTTAGGCTTAGGGTTAGGAGTTAGGGTTAGGGTTTCTATTAGGTTAGTTTTAAGGGCTAAGGTTAGTTTTAGGGTTAAGGTTGGGTTAGGGTTAGGATTAGGGTTAGGGTACGACTTAGGGCTAGGGTTAGGGCTATGGTTAGGGTTAGGGTTAGGGTTAGGGTTTAGGGTTATGGTTAGGGTTAGGGGTTAGGGGTTAGGGGTTAGGCTTAGGGTTAGCGTTACGGTTAGGGGTTAGGGGTTAGGGTTAGGGCTAAGGTTAGGGTTAGGGTTAGGGTTAGGGTTAGGTTACTAATTAGGGTTAGGGTTAGGGTTACGGCTAGGGTTAGGGTTAGGGTTAGGTTAGGCTTAGGGTTAGGAGTTAGGGTTAGGGTTTCTATTAGGTTAGTTTTAAGGGCTAAGGTTAGTTTTAGGGTCAAGGTTGGGTTAGGGTTAGGATTAGGGTTAGGGTACGACTTAGGGCTAGGGTTAGGGCTAGGGTTAGGGTTAGGGTTAGGGTTAGGGTTTAGGGTTATGTTTAGGGTTAGGGGTTAGGGGTTAGGGGTTAGGCTTAGGGTTAGCGTTACGGTTAGGGGTTAGGGGTTAGGGTTAGGGCTAAGGTTAGGGTTAGGGTTAGGGTTACGGCTAGGGTTAGGGTTAGGGTTAGGGTTACGGCTAGGGTTAGGGTTAGGGTTAGGTTAGGCTTAGGGTTAGGAGTTAGGGTTAGGGTTTCTATTAGGTTAGTTTTAAGGGCTAAGGTTAGTTTTAGGGTTAAGGTTTGGTTAGGGTTAGGATTAGGGTTAGGGTACGACTTAGGGCTAGGGTTAGGGCTAGGGTTAGGGTTAGGGTTAGGGTTAGGGTTTAGGGTTATGTTTAGGGTTAGGGGTTAGGGGTTAGGGGTTAGGCTTAGGGTTAGCGTTACGGTTAGGGGTTAGGGGTTAGGGTTAGGGCTAAGGTTAGGGTTAGGGTTAGGGTTGGGGTTAGGGCTAGGGTTAGGGTTAGGGTTAGGGTTACGGCTAGGGTTAGGGTTAGGGTTAGGTTAGGCTTAGGGTTAGGGTTAGGGTTAGGGTTTCTATTAGGTTAGTTTTAAGGGCTAAGGTTAGTTTTAGGGTTAAGGTTGGGTTAGGGTTAGGATTAGGGTTAGGGTACGACTTAGGGCTAGGGTTAGGGCTAGGGTTAGGGTTAGGGCACGACTTAGGGCTAGGGTTAGGGCTAGGGTTAGGGTTAGGGTTTAGGGTTATGGTTAGGGTTAGGGGTTAGGGGTTAGGGGTTAGGCTTAGGGTTAGCGTTACGGTTAGGGGTTAGGGGTTAGGGTTAGGGCTAAGGTTAGGGTTAGGGTTAGGGTTAGGGTTAGGGCTAGGGTTAGGGTTAGGGATAGGGTTACGGCTAGGGTTAGGGTTAGGGTTAGGTTAGGCTTAGGGTTAGGAGTTAGGGTTAGGGTTTCTATTAGGTTAGTTTTAAGGGCTAAGTTTATTTTTAGGGTTAAGGTTGGTTTAGGGTTAGGATTAGGGTTAGGGTACGACTTAGGGCTAGGGTTAGGGTTAGGGTTAGGGTTAGGGTTTAGGGTTATGGTTAGGGTTAGGGGTTAGGGGTTAGGGGTTAGGCTTAGGGTTAGCGTTACGGTTAGGGGTTAGGGGTTAGGGTTAGGGCTAAGGTTAGGGTTAGGGTTAGGGTTAGGTTTAGGGCTAGGGTTAGGGTTAGGGTTAGGGTTACGGCTAGGGTTAGGGTTAGGGTTAGGTTAGGCTTAGGGTTAGGAGTTAGCGTTAGGGTTTCTATTAGGTTAGTTTTAAGGGCTAAGGTTAGTTTTAGGGTTAAGGTTGGGTTAGGGTTAGGATTAGGGTTAGGGTACGACTTAGGGCTAGGGTTAGGGCTAGGGTTAGGGTTAGGGTTAGGGTTAGGGTTTAGGGTTATGGTTAGGGTTAGGGGTTAGGGGTTAGGGGTTAGGCTTAGGGTTAGCGTTACGGTTAGGGGTTAGGGGTTAGGGTTAGGGCTAAGGTTAGGGTTAGGGTTAGGGTTAGGGTTAGGGCTAGGGTTAGGGTTAGGGTTAGGGTTACGGCTAGGGTTAGGGTTAGGGTTAGGTTAGGCTTAGGGTTAGGAGTTAGGGTTAGGGTTTCTATTAGGTTAGTTTTAAGGGCTAAGGATAGTTTTAGGGTTAAGGTTGGGTTAGGGTTAGGATTAGGGTTAGGGTACGACTTAGGGCTAGGGTTAGGGCTAGGGTTAGGGTTAGGGTTAGGGTTAGGGTTTAGGGTTATGTTTAGGGTTAGGGGTTAGGGGTTAGGGGTTAGGCTTAGGGTTAGCGTTACGGTTAGGGGTTAGGGGTTAGGGTTAGGGCTAAGGTTAGGGTTAGGGTTAGGGTTTGGGCTAGGGTTAGGGTTAGGGTTAGGGTTACGGCTAGGGTTAGGGTTAGGGTTAGGTTAGGCTTAGGGTTAGGAGTTAGGGTTAGGGTTTCTATTAGGTTAGTTTTAAGGGCTAAGTTTAGTTTTAGGGTTAAGGTTTGGTTAGGGTTAGGATTAGGGTTAGGGTACGACTTAGGGCTAGGGTTAGGGCTAGGGTTAGGGTTAGGGTTAGGGTTAGGGTTTAGGGTTATGTTTAGGGTTAGGGGTTAGGGGTTAGGGGTTAGGCTTAGGGTTAGCATTACGGTTAGGGGTTAGGGGTTAGGGTTAGGGCTAAGGTTAGGGTTAGGGTTAGGGTTAGGGTTAGGGCTAGGGTTAGGGTTAGGGTTAGGGTTACGGCTAGGGTTAGGGTTAGGGTTAGGTTAGGCTTAGGGTTAGGAGTTAGGGTTAGGGTTTCTATTAGGTTAGTTTTAAGGGCTAAGGTTAGTTTTAGGGTTAAGGTTGGGTTAGGGTTAGGATTAGGGTTAGGGTACGACTTAGGGCTAGGGTTAGGGCTAGGGTTAGGGTTAGGGCTAGGGTTAGGGTTAGGGTTAGGGTTAGGGTTTAGGGTTATGGTTATGGTTAGGGGTTAGGGGTTAGGGGTTAGGCTTAGGGTTAGCGTTACGGTTAGGGGTTAGGGGTTAGGGTTAGGGCTAAGGTTAGGGTTAGGGTTAGGGTTAGGGTTAGGGCTAGGGTTAGGGTTAGGGTTAGGGTTACGGCTAGGGTTAGGGTTAGGGTTAGGTTAGGCTTAGGGTTAGGAGTTAGGGTTAGGGTTTCTATTAGGTTAGTTTTAAGGGCTAAGTTTCGTTTTAGGGTTAAGGTTGGGTTAGGGTTAGGATTAGGGTTAGGGTACGACTTAGGGCTAGGGTTAGGGCTAGGGTTAGGGTTAGGGTTAGGGTTAGGGTTTAGGGTTATGGTTAGGGTTAGGGGTTAGGGGTTAGGGGTTAGGCTTAGGGTTAGCGTTACGGTTAGGGGTTAGGGGTTAGGGTTAGGGCTAAGGTTAGGGTTAGGGTTAGGGTTAGGGTTAGGGCTAGGGTTAGGGTTAGGGTTAGGGTTACGGCTAGGGTTAGGGTTAGGGTTAGGTTAGGCTTAGGGTTAGGAGTTAGGGTTAGGGTTTCTATTAGGTTAGTTTTAAGGGCTAAGGTTAGTTTTAGGGTTAAGGTTGGGTTAGGGTTAGGATTAGGGTTAGGGTACGACTTAGGGCTAGGGTTAGGGCTAGGGTTAGGGTTAGGGCTAGGGTTAGGGTTAGGGTTCGGGTTAGGTTTTAGGGTTATGATTAGGGTTAGGGGTTAGGGGTTAGGGGTTAGGCTTAGGGTTAGCGTTACGGTTAGGGGTTAGGGGTTAGGGTTAGGGCTATGGTTAGGGTTAGGGTTAGGGTTAGGGTTAGGGCTAGGGTTACGGCTAGGGTTAGGGTTAGGGTTAGGTTTGGCTTAGGGTTAGGAGTTAGGGTTAGGGTTTCTATTAGGTTAGTTTTAAGGGCTAAGGTTAGTTTTAGGGTTAAGGTTGGGTTAGGGTTAGGATTAGGGTTAGGGTACGACTTAGGGCTAGGGTTAGGGCTAGGGTTAGGGTTAGGGTTAGGGTTAGGGTTTAGGGTTATGGTTAGGGTTAGGGGTTAGGGGTTAGGGGTTAGGCTTAGGGTTAGCGTTACGGTTAGGGGTTAGGGGTTAGGGTTAGGGCTAAGGTTAGGGTTAGGGTTAGGGTTAGGGTTAGGGCTAGGGTTAGGGTTAGGGTTAGGGTTACGGCTAGGGTTAGGGTTAGGGTTAGGTTAGGCTTAGGGTTAGGAGTTAGGGTTAGGGTTTCTATTAGGTTAGTTTTAAGGGCTAAGGTTAGTTTTAGGGTTAAGGTTGGGTTAGGGTTAGGATTAGGGTTAGGGTACGACTTAGGGCTAGGGTTAGGGCTAGGGTTAGGGTTAGGGTTAGGGTTAGGGTTTAGGGTTATGGTTAGGGTTAGGGGTTAGGGGTTAGGGGTTAGGCTTAGGGTTAGCGTTACGGTTAGGGGTTAGGGGTTAGGGTTAGGGCTAAGGTTAGGGTTAGGGTTAGGGTTAGGGCTAGGGTTAGGGTTAGGGTTAGGGTTACGGCTAGGGTTAGGGTTAGGGTTAGGTTAGGCTTAGGGTTGGGAGTTAGGGTTAGGGTTTCTATTAGGTTAGTTTTAAGGGCTAAGGATAGTTTTAGGGTTAAGGTTTGGTTAGGGTTAGGATTAGGGTTAGGGTACGACTTAGGGCTAGGGTTAGGGCTAGGGTTAGGGTTAGGGTTAGGGTTAGGGTTTAGGGTTATGTTTAGGGTTAGGGGTTAGGGGTTAGGGGTTAGGCTTAGGGTTAGCGTTACGGTTAGGGGTTAGGGGTTAGGGTTAGGGCTAAGGTTAGGGTTAGGGTTAGGGTTAGGGTTAGGGCTAGGGTTAGGGTTAGGGTTAGGGTTACGGCTAGGGTTAGGGTTAGGGTTAGGTTAGGCTTAGGGTTAGGAGTTAGGGTTAGGGTTTCTATTAGGTTAGTTTTAAGGGCTAAGGTTAGTTTTAGGATTAAGGTTGGGTTAGGGTTAGGATTAGGGTTAGGGTACGACTTAGGGCTAGGTTTAGGGCTAGGGTTAGGGTTAGGGCTAGGGTTAGGGTTAGGGTTAGGGTTAGGGTTTAGGGTTATGGTTAGGGTTAGGGGTTAGGGGTTAGGGGTTAGGCTTAGGGTTAGCGTTACGGTTAGGGGTTAGGGGTTAGGGTTAGGGCTAAGGTTAGGGTTAGGGTTAGGGTTAGGGTTAGGGCTAGGGTTAGGGTTAGGGTTAGGGTTAGGGTTAGGTTAGGCTTAGGGTTAGGAGTTAGGGTTAGGGTTTCTATTAGGTTAGTTTTAAGGGCTAAGTTTAGTTTTAGGGTTAAGGTTGGGTTAGGGTTAGGATTAGGGTTAGGGTACGACTTAGGGCTAGGGTTAGGGCTAGGGTTAGGGTTAGGGTTATTGTTAGGGTTTAGGGTTATGGTTAGGGTTAGGGGTTAGGGGTTAGGGGTTAGGCTTAGGGTTAGCGTTACGGTTAGGGGTTAGGGGTTAGGGTTAGGGCTAAGGTTAGGGTTAGGGTTAGGGTTAGGGTTAGGGCTAGGGTTAGGGTTAGGGTTACGGCTAGGGTTAGGGTTAGGGTTAGGTTAGGCTTAGGGTTAGGAGTTAGGGTTAGGGTTTCTATTAGGTTAGTTTTAAGGGCTAAGGTTAGTTTTAGGGTTAAGGTTGGGTTAGGGTTAGGATTAGGGTTAGGGTACGACTTAGGGCTAGGGTTAGGGTTAGGGTTTAGGGTTATGGTTAGGGTTAGGGGTTAGGGGTTAGGGGTTAGGCTTAGGGTTAGAGTTACGGTTAGGGGTTAGGGGTTAGGGTTAGGGCTAAGGTTAGGGTTAGGGTTAGGGTTAGGGTTAGGGCAAGGGTTAGGGTTAGGGTTAGGGTTACGGCTAGGGTTAGGGTTAGGGTTAGGTTAGGCTTAGGGTTAGGAGTTAGGGTTAGGGTTTCTATTAGGTTAGTTTTAAGGGCTAAGTTTAGTTTTAGGGTTAAGGTTGGGTTAGGGTTAGGATTAGGGTTAGGGTACGACTTAGGGCTAGGGTTAGGGCTAGGGTTAGGGTTAGGGTTAGGGTTAGGGTTTAGGGTTATGGTTAGGGTTAGGGGTTAGGGGTTAGGGGTTAGGCTTAGGGTTAGCGTTACGGTTAGGGGTTAGGGGTTAGGGTTAGGGCTAAGGTTAGGGTTAGGGTTAGGGTTAGGGTTAGGGCTAGGGTTAGGGTTAGGGTTAGGGTTACAGCTAGGGTTAGGGTTAGGGTTAGGTTAGGCTTAGGGTTAGGAGTTAGGGTTAGGGTTTCTATTAGGTTAGTTTTAAGGGCTAAGGTTAGTTTTAGGTTAAGGTTTGGTTAGGGTTAGGATTAGGGTTAGGGTACGACTTAGGGCTAGGGTTAGGGTTAGGGGTAGGGTTAGGGCTAGGGTTAGGGTTAGGGTTTAGGGTTATGGTTAGGGTTAGGGGTTAGGGGTTAGGGGTTAGGCTTAGGGTTAGCGTTACGGTTAGGGGTTAGGGGTTAGGGTTAGGGCTAAGGTTAGGGTTAGGGTTAGGGTTAGGGTTAGGGCTAGGGTTAGGGTTAGGGTTAGGGTTACGGCTAGGGTTAGGGTTAGGGTTAGGTTAGGCTTAGGGTTAGGAGTTAGGGTTAGGGTTTCTATTAGGTTAGTTTTAAGGGCTAAGGTTAGTTTTAGGGTTAAGGTTGGGTTAGGGTTAGGATTAGGGTTAGGGTACGACTTAGGGCTAGGGTTAGGGCTAGGGTTAGGGTTAGGGTTAGGGTTAGGGTTTAGGGTTATGGTTAGGGTTAGGGGTTAGGGGTTAGGGGTTAGGCTTAGGGTTAGCGTTACGGTTCGGGGTTAGGGGTTAGGGTTAGGGCTAAGGTTAGGGTTAGGGTTAGGGTTAGGGTTAGGGCTAGGGTTAGGGTTAGGGTTAGGGTTACGGCTAGGGTTAGGGTTAGGGTTAGGTTAGGCTTAGGGTTAGGTGTTAGGGTTAGGGTTTCTATTAGGTTAGTTTTAAGGGCTAAGGTTAGTTTTAGGGTTAAGGTTGGGTTAGGGTTAGGATTAGGGTTAGGGTACGACTTAGGGCTAGGGTTAGGGCTAGGGTTAGGGTTAGGGTTAGGGTTAGGGTTTAGGGTTATGGTTAGGGTTAGGGGTTAGGGGTTAGGGGTTAGGCTTAGGGTTAGCGTTACGGTTAGGGGTTAGGGGTTAGGGTTAGGGTTAGGGTTAGGGTTAGGGCTAGGGTTAGGGTTAGGGTTAGGGTTACGGCTAGGGTTAGGGTTAGGGTTAGGTTAGGCTTAGGGTTAGGTTAGGCTTAGGGTTAGGAGTTAGGGTTAGGGTTTCTATTAGGTTAGTTTTAAGGGCTAAGGTTAGTTTTAGGGTTAAGGTTGGGTTAGGGTTAGGATTAGGGTTAGGGTACGACTTAGGGCTAGGGTTAGGGCTAGGGTTAGGGTTAGGGTTAGGGTTAGGGTTTAGGGTTATGGTTAGGGTTAGGGGTTAGGGGTTAGGCTTAGGGTTAGCGTTACGGTTAGGGGTTAGGGGTTAGGGTTAGGGCTAAGGTTAGGGTTAGGGTTAGGGTTAGGGTTAGGGCTAGGGTTAGGGTTAGGGTTAGGGTTACGGCTAGGGTTAGGGTTAGGGTTAGGTTAGGCTTAGGGTTAGGAGTTAGGGTTAGGGTTTCTATTAGGTTAGTTTTAAGGGCTAAGGTTAGTTTTAGGGTTAAGGTTGGGTTAGGGTTAGGATTAGGGTTAGGGTACGACTTAGGGCTAGGGTTAGGGCTAGGGTTAGGGTTAGGGTTAGGGTTAGGGTTTAGGGTTATGGTTAGGGTTAGGGGTTAGGGGTTAGGGGTTAGGCTTAGGGTTAGCGTTACGGTTAGGGGTTAGGGGTTAGGGTTAGGGCTAAGGTTAGGGTTAGGGTTAGGGTTAGGGTTAGGGCTAGGGTTAGGGTTAGGGTTAGGGTTACAGCTAGGGTTAGGGTTAGGGTTAGGTTAGGCTTAGGGTTAGGAGTTAGGGTTAGGGTTTCTATTAGGTTAGTTTTAAGGGCTAAGGTTAGTTTTAGGGTTAAGGTTTGGTTAGGGTTAGGATTAGGGTTAGGGTACGACTTAGGGCTAGGGTTAGGGTTAGGGGTAGGGTTAGGGTTAGGGTTAGGGTTAGGGTTTAGGGTTATGGTTAGGGTTAGGGGTTAGGGGTTAGGGGTTAGGCTTAGGGTTAGCGTTACGGTTAGGGGTTAGGGGTTAGGGTTAGGGCTAAGGTTAGGGTTAGGGTTAGGGTTAGGGTTAGGGCTAGGGTTAGGGTTAGGGTTAGGGTTACGGCTAGGGTTAGGGTTAGGGTTAGGTTAGGCTTAGGGTTAGGAGTTAGGGTTAGGGTTTCTATTAGGTTAGTTTTAAGGGCTAAGGTTAGTTTTAGGGTTAAGGTTGGGTTAGGGTTAGGATTAGGGTTAGGGTACGACTTAGGGCTAGGGTTAGGGCTAGGGTTAGGGTTAGGGTTAGGGTTAGGGTTTAGGGTTATGGTTAGGGTTAGGAGTTAGGGGTTAGGGGTTAGGCTTAGGGTTAGCGTTACGGTTCGGGGTTAGGGGTTAGGGTTAGGGCTAAGGTTAGGGTTAGGGTTAGGGTTAGGGTTAGGGCTAGGGTTAGGGTTAGGGTTAGGGTTACGGCTAGGGTTAGGGTTAGGGTTAGGTTAGGCTTAGGGTTAGGTGTTAGGGTTAGGGTTTCTATTAGGTTAGTTTTAAGGGCTAAGGTTAGTTTTAGGGTTAAGGTTGGGTTAGGGTTAGGATTAGGGTTAGGGTACGACTTAGGGCTAGGGTTAGGGCTAGGGTTAGGGTTAGGGTTAGGGTTAGGGTTTAGGGTTATGGTTAGGGTTAGGGGTTAGGGGTTAGGCTTAGGGTTAGCGTTACGGTTAGGGGTTAGGGGTTAGGGTTAGGGTTAGGGTTAGGGTTAGGGCTAGGGTTAGGGTTAGGGTTAGGGTTACGGCTAGGGTTAGGGTTAGGGTTAGGTTAGGCTTAGGGTTAGGTTAGGCTTAGGGTTAGGAGTTAGGGTTAGGGTTTCTATTAGGTTAGTTTTAAGGGCTAAGGTTAGTTTTAGGGTTAAGGTTGGGTTAGGGTTAGGATTAGGGTTAGGGTACGACTTAGGGCTAGGGTTAGGGCTAGGGTTAGGGTTAGGGTTAGGGTTAGGGTTTAGGGTTATGGTTAGGGTTAGGGGTTAGGGGTTAGGCTTAGGGTTAGCGTTACGGTTAGGGGTTAGGGGTTAGGGTTAGGGCTAAGGTTAGGGTTAGGGTTAGGGTTAGGGTTAGGGCTAGGGTTAGGGTTAGGGTTAGGGTTACGGCTAGGGTTAGGGTTAGGGTTAGGTTAGGCTTAGGGTTAGGAGTTAGGGTTAGGGTTTCTATTAGGTTAGTTTTAAGGGCTAAGGTTAGTTTTAGGGTTAAGGTTGGGTTAGGGTTAGGATTAGGGTTAGGGTACGACTTAGGGCTAGGGTTAGGGCTAGGGTTAGGGTTAGGGTTAGGGTTAGGGTTTAGGGTTATGGTTAGGGTTAGGGGTTAGGGGTTAGGCTTAGGGTTAGCGTTACGGTTAGGGGTTAGGGGTTAGGGTTAGGGCTAAGGTTAGGGTTAGGGTTAGGGTTAGGTTTAGGGCTAGGGTTAGGGTTAGGGTTAGGGTTACGGCTAGGGTTAGGGTTAGGGTTAGGTTAGGCTTAGGGTTAGGAGTTAGGGTTAGGGTTTCTATTAGGTTAGTTTTAAGGGCTAAGGTTAGTTTTAGGGTTAAGGTTGGGTTAGGGTTAGGATTAGGGTTAGGGTACGACTTAGGGCTAGGGTTAGGGCTAGGGTTAGGGTTAGGGTTAGGGTTAGGGTTTAGGGTTATGGTTAGGGTTAGGGGTTAGGGGTTAGGGGTTAGGCTTAGGGTTAGCGTTACGGTTAGGGGTTAGGGGTTAGGGTTAGGGCTAAGGTTAGGGTTAGGGTTAGGGTTAGGGTTAGGGCTAGGGTTAGGGTTAGGGTTAGGGTTACGGCTAGGGTTAGGGTTAGGGTTAGGTTAGGCTTAGGGTTAGGAGTTAGGGTTAGGGTTTCTATTAGGTTAGTTTTAAGGGCTAAGGTTAGTTTTAGGGTTAAGGTTGGGTTAGGGTTAGGATTAGGGTTAGGGTACGACTTAGGGCTAGGGTTAGGGCTAGGTTTAGGGTTAGGGTTAGGGTTAGGGTTTAGGGTTATGGTTAGGGTTAGGGGTTAGGGGTTAGGGGTTAGGCTTAGGGTTAGCGTTACGGTTAGGGGTTAGGGGTTAGGGCTAAGGTTAGGGTTAGGGTTAGGGTTAGGGTTAGGGCTAGGGTTAGGGTTAGGGATAGGGTTACGGCTAGGGTTAGGGTTAGGGTTAGGTTAGGCTTAGGGTTAGGAGTTAGGGTTAGGGTTTCTATTAGGTTAGTTTTAAGGCCTAAGTTTATTTTTAGGTTTAAGGTTGGGTTAGGGTTATGATTAGGGTTAGGGTACGAGTTAGGGCTAGGGTTAGGGCTAGGGTTAGGGTTAGGGTTAGGGTTAGGGTTTAGGGTCATGGTTAGGTTTAGGGGTTAGGGGTTAGGGGTTAGGCTTAGGGTTAGCGTTACGGTTAGGGGTTAGGGGTTAGGGTTAGGGCTAAGGTTAGGGTTAGGGTTAGGGTTAGGGTTAGGGCTAGGGTTAGGGTTAGGGTTAGGGTTACGGCTAGGGTTAGGGTTAGGGTTAGGTTAGGCTTAGGGTTAGGAGTTAGGGTTAGGGTTTCTATTAGGTTAGTTTTAAGGGCTAAGGTTAGTTTTAGGGTTAAGGTTGGGTTAGGGTTAGGATTAGGGTTAGGGTACGACTTAGGGCTAGGGTTAGGGCTAGGGTTAGGGTTAGGGCTAGGGTTAGGGTTAGGGTTAGGGTTAGGTTTTAGGGTTATGGTTAGGGTTAGGGGTTAGGGGTTAGGGGTTAGGCTTAGGGTTAGCGTTACGGTTAGGGGTTAGGGGTTAGGGTTAGGGCTAAGGTTAGGGTTAGGGTTAGGGTTAGGGTTAGGGTTAGGGTTAGGGTTACGGCTAGGGTTAGGGTTAGGGTTAGGTTAGGCTTAGGGTTAGGAGTTAGGGTTAGGGTTTCTATTAGGTTAGTTTTAAGGGCTAAGGTTAGTTTTAGGGTTAAGGTTGGGTTAGGGTTAGGATTAGGGTTAGGGTACGACTTAGGGCTAGGGTTAGGGCTATGGTTAGGGTTAGGGTTAGGGTTAGGGTTTAGGGTTATGGTTAGGGTTAGGGGTTAGGGGTTAGGGGTTAGGCTTAGGGTTAGCGTTACGGTTAGGGGTTAGGGGTTAGGGTTAGGGCTAAGGTTAGGGTTAGGGTTAGGGTTAGGGTTAGGGCTAGGGTTAGGGTTAGGGTTAGGGTTACGGCTAGGGTTAGGGTTAGGGTTAGGTTAGGCTTAGGGTTAGGAGTTAGGGTTAGGGTTTCTATTAGGTTAGTTTTAAGGGCTAAGGTTAGTTTTAGGGTCAAGGTTGGGTTAGGGTTAGGATTAGGGTTAGGGTACGACTTAGGGCTAGGGTTAGGGCTAGGGTTAGGGTTAGGGTTAGGGTTAGGGTTTAGGGTTATGGTTAGGGTTAGGGGTTAGGGGTTAGGGGTTAGGCTTAGGGTTAGCGTTACGGTTAGGGGTTAGGGGTTAGGGTTAGGGCTAAGGTTAGGGTTAGGGTTAGGGTTAGGGTTAGGGCTAGGGTTAGGGTTAGGGTTAGGGTTACGGCTAGGGTTAGGGTTAGGGTTAGGTTAGGCTTAGGGTTAGGAGTTAGGGTTAGGGTTTCTATTAGGTTAGTTTTAAGGGCTAAGGTTAGTTTTAGGGTTAAGGTTTGGTTAGGGTTAGGATTAGGGTTAGGGTACGACTTAGGGCTAGGGTTAGGGCTAGGGTTAGGGTTAGGGTTAGGGTTAGGGTTTAGGGTTATGTTTAGGGTTAGGGGTTAGGGGTTAGGGGTTAGGCTTAGGGTTAGCGTTACGGTTAGGGGTTAGGGGTTAGGGTTAGGGCTAAGGTTAGGGTTAGGGTTAGGGTTGGGGTTAGGGCTAGGGTTAGGGTTAGGGTTAGGGTTACGGCTAGGGTTAGGGTTAGGGTTAGGTTAGGCTTAGGGTTAGGGTTAGGGTTAGGGTTTCTATTAGGTTAGTTTTAAGGGCTAAGGTTAGTTTTAGGGTTAAGGTTGGGTTAGGGTTAGGATTAGGGTTAGGGTACGACTTAGGGCTAGGGTTAGGGCTAGGGTTAGGGTTAGGGCACGACTTAGGGCTAGGGTTAGGGCTAGGGTTAGGGTTAGGGTTTAGGGTTATGGTTAGGGTTAGGGGTTAGGGGTTAGGGGTTAGGCTTAGGGTTAGCGTTACGGTTAGGGGTTAGGGGTTAGGGTTAGGGCTAAGGTTAGGGTTAGGGTTAGGGTTAGGGTTAGGGCTAGGGTTAGGGTTAGGGTTAGGGTTACGGCTAGGGTTAGGGTTAGGGTTAGGTTAGGCTTAGGGTTAGGAGTTAGGGTTAGGGTTTCTATTAGGTTAGTTTTAAGGGCTAAGGTTAGTTTTAGGGTTAAGGTTGGGTTAGGGTTAGGATTAGGGTTAGGGTACGACTTAGGGCTAGGGTTAGGGCTAGGGTTAGGGTTAGGGTTAGGGTTTAGGGTTAGGGTTAGGGTTAGGGGTTAGGGGTTAGGGGTTAGGCTTAGGGTTAGCGTTACGGTTAGGGGTTAGGGGTTAGGGTTAGGGCTAAGGTTAGGGTTAGGTTTAGGGTTAGGGTTAGGGCTAGGGTTAGGGTTAGGGATAGGGTTACGGCTAGGGTTAGGGTTAGGGTTAGGTTAGGCTTAGGGTTAGGAGTTAGGGTTAGGGTTTCTATTAGGTTAGTTTTAAGGGCTAAGTTTATTTTTAGGGTTAAGGTTGGGTTAGGGTTAGGATTAGGGTTAGGGTACGACTTAGGGCTAGGGTTAGGGTTAGGGTTAGGGTTAGGGTTTAGGGTTATGGTTAGGGTTAGGGGTTAGGGGTTAGGGGTTAGGCTTAGGGTTAGCGTTACGGTTAGGGGTTAGGGGTTAGGGTTAGGGCTAAGGTGAGGGTTAGGGTTAGGGTTAGGGTTAGGGCTAGGGTTAGGGTTAGGGTTAGGGTTACGGCTAGGGTTAGGGTTAGGGTTAGGTTAGGCTTAGGGTTAGGAGTTAGGGTTAGGGTTTCTATTAGGTTAGTTTTAAGGGCTAAGGTTAGTTTTAGGGTTAAGGTTGGGTTAGGGTTAGGATTAGGGTTAGGGTACGACTTAGGGCTAGGGTTAGGGCTAGGGTTAGGGTTAGGGTTAGGGTTAGGGTTTAGGGTTATGGTTAGGGTTAGGGGTTAGGGGTTAGGGGTTAGGCTTAGGGTTAGCGTTACGGTTAGGGGTTAGGGGTTAGGGTTAGGGCTAAGGTTAGGGTTAGGGTTAGGGTTAGGGTTAGGGTTAGGGCTAGGGTTAGGGTTAGGGTTAGGGTTACGGCTAGGGTTAGGGTTAGGGTTAGGTTAGGCTTAGGGTTAGGAGTTAGGGTTAGGGTTTCTATTAGGTTAGTTTTAAGGGCTAAGGATAGTTTTAGGGTTAAGGTTGGGTTAGGGTTAGGATTAGGGTTAGGGTACGACTTAGGGCTAGGGTTAGGGCTAGGGTTAGGGTTAGGGTTAGGGTTAGGGTTTAGGGTTATGTTTAGGGTTAGGGGTTAGGGGTTAGGGGTTAGGCTTAGGGTTAGCGTTACGGTTAGGGGTTAGGGGTTAGGGTTAGGGCTAAGGTTAGGGTTAGGGTTAGGGTTAGGGCTAGGGTTAGGGTTAGGGTTAGGGTTACGGCTAGGGTTAGGGTTAGGGTTAGGTTAGGCTTAGGGTTAGGAGTTAGGGTTAGGGTTTCTATTAGGTTAGTTTTAAGGGCTAAGGTTAGTTTTAGGGTTAAGGTTTGGTTAGGGTTAGGATTAGGGTTAGGGTACGACTTAGGGCTAGGGTTAGGGCTAGGGTTAGGGTTAGGGTTAGGGTTAGGGTTAGGGCTAGGGTTAGGGTTAGGGTTAGGGTTACGGCTAGGGTTAGGGTTAGGGTTAGGTTAGGCTTAGGGTTAGGAGTTAGGGTTAGGGTTTCTATTAGGTTAGTTTTAAGGGCTAAGGTTAGTTTTAGGGTTAAGGTTGGGTTAGGGTTAGGATTAGGGTTAGGGTACGACTTAGGGCTAGGGTTAGGGCTAGGGTTAGGGTTAGGGTTAGGGTTAGGGTTTAGGGTTATGGTTAGTGTTAGGGGTTAGGGGTTAGGGGTTAGGCTTAGGGTTAGCGTTACGGTTAGGGGTTAGGGGTTAGGGTTAGGGCTAAGGTTAGGGTTAGGGTTAGGGTTAGGGTTAGGGCTAGGGTTAGGGTTAGGGTTAGGGTTACGGCTAGGGTTAGGGTTAGGGTTAGGTTAGGCTTAGGGTTAGGAGTTAGGGTTAGGGTTTCTATTAGGTTAGTTTTAAGGGCTAAGGTTAGTTTTAGGGTTAAGGTTGGGTTAGGGTTAGGATTAGGGTTAGGGTACGACTTAGGGCTAGGGTTAGGGCTAGGGTTAGGGTTAGGGTTAGGGTTTAGGGTTATGGTTAGGGTTAGGGGTTAGGGGTTAGGGGTTAGGCTTAGGGTTAGCGTTACGGTTAGGGGTTAGGGGTTAGGGTTAGGACTAAGGTTAGGGTTAGGGTTAGGGTTAGGGTTAGGGCTAGGGTTAGGGTTAGGGTTAGGGTTACGGCTAGGGTTAGGGTTAGGGTTAGGTTAGGCTTAGGGTTAGGAGTTAGGGTTAGGGTTTCTATTAGGTTAGTTTTAAGGGCTAAGGTTAGTTTTAGGGTTAAGGTTGGGTTAGGGTTAGGATTAGGGTTAGGGTACGACTTAGGGCTAGGGTTAGGGCTAGGGTTAGGGTTAGGGTTAGGGTTAGGGTTTAGGGTTATGTTTAGGGTTAGGGGTTAGGGGTTAGGGGTTAGGCTTAGGGTTAGCGTTACGGTTAGGGGTTAGGGGTTAGGGTTAGGGCTAAGGTTAGGGTTAGGGTTAGGGTTAGGGTTAGGGCTAGGGTTAGGGTTAGGGTTAGGGTTACGGCTAGGGTTAGGGTTAGGGTTAGGTTAGGCTTAGGGTTAGGAGTTAGGGTTAGGGTTTCTATTAGGTTAGTTTTAAGGGCTAAGGTTAGTTTTAGGGTCAAGGTTGGGTTAGGGTTAGGATTAGGGTTAGGGTACGACTTAGGGCTAGGGTTAGGGCTAGGGTTAGGGTTAGGGTTAGGGTTAGGGTTTAGGGTTATGTTTAGGGTTAGGGGTTAGGGGTTAGGGGTTAGGCTTAGGGTTAGCATTACGGTTAGGGGTTAGGGGTTAGGGTTAGGGCTAAGGTTAGGGTTAGGGTTAGGGTTAGGGTTAGGGCTAGGGTTAGGGTTAGGGTTAGGGTTAGGTTAGGCTTAGGGTTAGGAGTTAGGGTTAGGGTTTCTATTAGGTTAGTTTTAAGGGCTAAGGTTAGTTTTAGGGTTAAGGTTGGGTTAGGGTTAGGATTAGGGTTAGGGTACGACTTAGGGCTAGGGTTAGGGCTAGGGTTAGGGTTAGGGCTAGGGTTAGGGTTAGGGTTAGGGTTAGGGTTTAGGGTTATGGTTATGGTTAGGGGTTAGGGGTTAGGGGTTAGGCTTAGGGTTAGCGTTACGGTTAGGGGTTAGGGGTTAGGGTTAGGGCTAAGGTTAGGGTTAGGGTTAGGGTTAGGGTTAGGGCTAGGGTTAGGGTTAGGGTTAGGGTTACGGCTAGGGTTAGGGTTAGGGTTAGGTTAGGCTTAGGGTTAGGAGTTAGGGTTAGGGTTTCTATTAGGTTAGTTTTAAGGGCTAAGTTTCGTTTTAGGGTTAAGGTTGGGTTAGGGTTAGGATTAGGGTTAGGGTACGACTTAGGGCTAGGGTTAGGGCTAGGGTTAGGGTTAGGGTTAGGGTTAGGGTTTAGGGTTATGGTTAGGGTTAGGGGTTAGGGGTTAGGGGTTAGGCTTAGGGTTAGCGTTACGGTTAGGGGTTAGGGGTTAGGGTTAGGGCTAAGGTTAGGGTTAGGGTTAGGGTTAGGGTTAGGGCTAGTGTTAGGGTTAGGGTTAGGGTTACGGCTAGGGTTAGGGTTAGGGTTAGGTTAGGCTTAGGGTTAGGAGTTAGGGTTAGGGTTTCTATTAGGTTAGTTTTAAGGGCTAAGGTTAGTTTTAGGGTTAAGGTTGGGTTAGGGTTAGGATTAGGGTTAGGGTACGACTTAGGGCTAGGGTTAGGGCTAGGGTTAGGGTTAGGGTTAGGGTTAGGTTTTAGGGTTATGGTTAGGGTTAGGGGTTAGGGGTTAGGGGTTAGGCTTAGGGTTAGCGTTACGGTTAGGGGTTAGGGGTTAGGGTTAGGGCTATGGTTAGGGTTAGGGTTAGGGCTAGGGTTAGGGCTAGGGTTAGGGTTAGGGTTACGGCTAGGGTTAGGGTTAGGGTTAGGTTAGGCTTAGGGTTAGGAGTTAGGGTTAGGGTTTCTATTAGGTTAGTTTTAAGGGCTAAGGTTAGTTTTAGGGTTAAGGTTGGGTTAGGGTTAGGATTAGGGTTAGGGTACGACTTAGGGCTAGGGTTAGGGCTAGGGTTAGGGTTAGGGTTAGGGTTAGGGTTTAGGGTTATGGTTAGGGTTAGGGGTTAGGGGTTAGGGGTTAGGCTTAGGGTTAGCGTTACGGTTAGGGGTTAGGGGTTAGGGTTAGGGCTAAGGTTAGGGTTAGGGTTAGGGTTAGGGTTAGGGCTAGGGTTAGGGTTAGGGTTAGGGTTACGGCTAGGGTTAGGGTTAGGGTTAGGTTAGGCTTAGGGTTAGGAGTTAGGGTTAGGGTTTCTATTAGGTTAGTTTTAAGGGCTAAGGTTAGTTTTAGGGTTAAGGTTGGGTTAGGGTTAGGATTAGGGTTAGGGTACGACTTAGGGCTAGGGTTAGGGCTAGGGTTAGGGTTAGGGTTAGGGTTAGGGTTTAGGGTTATGTTTAGGGTTAGGGGTTAGGGGTTAGGGGTTAGGCTTAGGGTTAGCGTTACGGTTAGGGGTTAGGGGTTAGGGTTAGGGCTAAGGTTAGGGTTAGGGTTAGGGTTAGGGCTAGGGTTAGGGTTAGGGTTAGGGTTACGGCTAGGGTTAGGGTTAGGGTTAGGTTAGGCTTAGGGTTAGGAGTTAGGGTTAGGGTTTCTATTAGGTTAGTTTTAAGGGCTAAGGTTAGTTTTAGGGTTAAGGTTTGGTTAGGGTTAGGATTAGGGTTAGGGTACGACTTAGGGCTAGGGTTAGGGCTAGGGTTAGGGTTAGGGTTAGGGTTAGGGTTTAGGGTTATGTTTAGGGTTAAGGGTTAGGGGTTAGGGGTTAGGCTTAGGGTTAGCGTTACGGTTAGGGGTTAGGGGTTAGGGTTAGGGCTAAGGTTAGGGTTAGGGTTAGGGTTAGGGTTAGGGCTAGGGTTAGGGTTAGGGTTAGGGTTACGGCTAGGGTTAGGGTTAGGGTTAGGTTAGGCTTAGGGTTAGGAGTTAGGGTTAGGGTTTCTATTAGGTTAGTTTTAAGGGCTAAGGTTAGTTTTAGGGTTAAGGTTGGGTTAGGGTTAGGATTAGGGTTAGGGTACAACTTAGGGCTAGGGTTAGGGCTAGGGTTAGGGTTAGGGTTAGGGTTAGGGTTTAGGGTTATGTTTAGGGTTAGGGGTTAGGGGTTAGGGGTTAGGCTTAGGGTTAGCGTTACGGTTAGGGGTTAGGGGTTAGGGTTAGGGCTAAGGTTAGGGTTAGGGTTAGGGTTAGGGTTAGGGCTAGGGTTAGGGTTAGGGTTAGGGTTACGGCTAGGGTTAGGGTTAGGGTTAGGTTAGGCTTAGGGTTAGGAGTTAGGGTTAGGGTTTCTATTAGGTTAGTTTTAAGGGCTAAGGTTAGTTTTAGGGTTAAGGTTGGGTTAGGGTTAGGATTAGGGTTAGGGTACGACTTAGGGCTAGGGTTAGGGCTAGGGTTAGGGTTAGGGTTAGGGTTTAGGGTTATGGTTAGGGTTAGGGGTTAGGGGTTAGGGGTTAGGCTTAGGGTTAGCGTTACGGTTAGGGGTTAGGGGTTAGGGTTAGGGCTAAGGTTAGGGTTAGGGTTAGGGTTAGGGTTAGGGCTAGGGTTAGGGTTAGGGTTAGGGTTACGGCTAGGGTTAGGGTTAGGGTTAGGTTAGGCTTAGGGTTAGGAGTTAGGGTTAGGGTTTCTATTAGGTTAGTTTTAAGGGCTAAGGTTAGTTTTAGGGTTAAGGTTGGGTTAGGGTTAGGATTAGGGTTAGGGTACGACTTAGGGCTAGGGTTAGGGCTAGGTTTAGGGTTAGGGTTAGGGTTAGGGTTTAGGGTTATGGTTAGGGTTAGGGGTTAGGGGTTAGGGGTTAGGCTTAGGGTTAGCGTAACGGTTAGGGGTTAGGGGTAAGGGCTAAGGTTAGGGTTAGGGTTAGGGTTAGGGTTAGGGCTAGGGTTAGGGTTAGGGATAGGGTTACGGCTAGGGTTAGGGTTAGGGTTAGGTTAGGCTTAGGGTTAGGAGTTAGGGTTAGGGTTTCTATTAGGTTAGTTTTAAGGCCTAAGTTTATTTTTAGGTTTAAGGTTGGGTTAGGGTTATGATTAGGGTTAGGGTACGACTTAGGGCTAGGGTTAGGGCTAGGGTTAGGGTTAGGGTTAGGGTTAGGGTTTAGGGTCATGGTTAGGTTTAGGGGTTAGGGGTTAGGGGTTAGGCTTAGGGTTAGCGTTACGGTTAGGGGTTAGGGGTTAGGGTTAGGGCTAAGGTTAGGGTTAGGGTTAGGGTTAGGGTTAGGGCTAGGGTTAGGGTTAGGGTTAGGGTTACGGCTAGGGTTAGGGTTAGGGTTAGGTTAGGCTTAGGGTTAGGAGTTAGGGTTAGGGTTTCTATTAGGTTAGTTTTAAGGGCTAAGGTTAGTTTTAGGGTTAAGGTTGGGTTAGGGTTAGGATTAGGGTTAGGGTACGACTTAGGGCTAGGGTTAGGGCTAGGGTTAGGGTTAGGGCTAGGGTTAGGGTTAGGGTTAGGTTTTAGGGTTATGGTTAGGGTTAGGGGTTAGGGGTTAGGGGTTAGGCTTAGGGTTAGCGTTACGGTTAGGGGTTAGGGGTTAGGGTTAGGGCTAAGGTTAGGGTTAGGGTTAGGGTTAGGGTTAGGGCTAGGGTTAGGGTTAGGGTTAGGGTTACGGCTAGGGTTAGGGTTAGGGTTAGGTTAGGCTTAGGGTTAGGAGTTAGGGTTAGGGTTTCTATTAGGTTAGTTTTAAGGGCTAAGGTTAGTTTTAGGGTTAAGGTTGGGTTAGGGTTAGGATTAGGGTTAGGGTACGACTTAGGGCTAGGGTTAGGGCTATGGTTAGGGTTAGGGTTAGGGTTAGGGTTTAGGGTTATGGTTAGGGTTAGGGGTTAGGGGTTAGGGGTTAGGCTTAGGGTTAGCGTTACGGTTAGGGGTTAGGGGTTAGGGTTAGGGCTAAGGTTAGGGTTAGGGTTAGGGTTAGGGTTAGGGCTAGGGTTAGGGTTAGGGTTAGGGTTACGGCTAGGGTTAGGGTTAGGGTTAGGTTAGGCTTAGGGTTAGGAGTTAGGGTTAGGGTTTCTATTAGGTTAGTTTTAAGGGCTAAGGTTAGTTTTAGGGTCAAGGTTGGGTTAGGGTTAGGATTAGGGTTAGGGTACGACTTAGGGCTAGGGTTAGGGCTAGGGTTAGGGTTAGGGTTAGGGTTAGGGTTTAGGGTTATGTTTAGGGTTAGGGGTTAGGGGTTAGGGGTTAGGCTTAGGGTTAGCGTTACGGTTAGGGGTTAGGGGTTAGGGTTAGGGCTAAGGTTAGGGTTAGGGTTAGGGTTACGGCTAGGGTTAGGGTTAGGGTTAGGGTTACGGCTAGGGTTAGGGTTAGGGTTAGGTTAGGCTTAGGGTTAGGAGTTAGGGTTAGGGTTTCTATTAGGTTAGTTTTAAGGGCTAAGGTTAGTTTTAGGGTTAAGGTTTGGTTAGGGTTAGGTTTAGGGTTAGGGTACGACTTAGGGCTAGGGTTAGGGCTAGGGTTAGGGTTAGGGTTAGGGTTAGGGTTTAGGGTTATGTTTAGGGTTAGGGGTTAGGGGTTAGGGGTTAGGCTTAGGGTTAGCGTTACGGTTAGGGGTTAGGGGTTAGGGTTAGGGCTAAGGTTAGGGTTAGGGTTAGGGTTGGGGTTAGGGCTAGGGTTAGGGTTAGGGTTAGGGTTACGGCTAGGGTTAGGGTTAGGGTTAGGTTAGGCTTAGGGTTAGGGTTAGGGTTAGGGTTTCTATTAGGTTAGTTTTAAGGGCTAAGGTTAGTTTTAGGGTTAAGGTTGGGTTAGGGTTAGGATTAGGGTTAGGGTACGACTTAGGGCTAGGGTTAGGGCTAGGGTTAGGGTTAGGGCACGACTTAGGGCTAGGGTTAGGGCTAGGGTTAGGGTTAGGGTTTAGGGTTATGGTTAGGGTTAGGGGTTAGGGGTTAGGGGTTAGGCTTAGGGTTAGCGTTACGGTTAGGGGTTAGGGGTTAGGGTTAGGGCTAAGGTTAGGGTTAGGTTTAGGGTTAGGGTTAGGGCTAGGGTTAGGGTTAGGGATAGGGTTACGGCTAGGGTTAGGGTTAGGGTTAGGTTAGGCTTAGGGTTAGGAGTTAGGGTTAGGGTTTCTATTAGGTTAGTTTTAAGGGCTAAGTTTATTTTTAGGGTTAAGGTTGGTTTAGGGTTAGGATTAGGGTTAGGGTACGACTTAGGGCTAGGGTTAGGGTTAGGGTTAGGGTTAGGGTTTAGGGTTATGGTTAGGGTTAGGGGTTAGGGGTTAGGGGTTAGGCTTAGGGTTAGCGTTACGGTTAGGGGTTAGGGGTTAGGGTTAGGGCTAAGGTTAGGGTTAGGGTTAGGGTTAGGGTTAGGGCTAGGGTTAGGGTTAGGGTTAGGGTTACGGCTAGGGTTAGGGTTAGGGTTAGGTTAGGCTTAGGGTTAGGAGTTAGGGTTAGGGTTTCTATTAGGTTAGTTTTAAGGGCTAAGGTTAGTTTTAGGGTTAAGGTTGGGTTAGGGTTAGGATTAGGGTTAGGGTACGACTTAGGGCTAGGGTTAGGGCTAGGGTTAGGGTTAGGGTTAGGGTTAGGGTTTAGGGTTATGGTTAGGGTTAGGGGTTAGGGGTTAGGGGTTAGGCTTAGGGTTAGCGTTACGGTTAGGGGTTAGGGGTTAGGGTTAGGGCTAAGGTTAGGGTTAGGGTTAGGGTTAGGGTTAGGGCTAGGGTTAGGGTTAGGGTTAGGGTTACGGCTAGGGTTAGGGTTAGGGTTAGGTTAGGCTTAGGGTTAGGAGTTAGGGTTAGGGTTTCTATTAGGTTAGTTTTAAGGGCTAAGGTTAGTTTTAGGGTTAAGGTTGGGTTAGGGTTAGGATTAGGGTTAGGGTACGACTTAGGGCTAGGGTTAGGGCTAGGGTTAGGGTTAGGGTTAGGGTTAGGGTTTAGGGTTATGTTTAGGGTTAGGGGTTAGGGGTTAGGGGTTAGGCTTAGGGTTAGCGTTACGGTTAGGGGTTAGGGGTTAGGGTTAGGGCTAAGGTTAGGGTTAGGGTTAGGGTTAGGGCTAGGGTTAGGGTTAGGGTTAGGGTTACGGCTAGGGTTAGGGTTAGGGTTAGGTTAGGCTTAGGGTTAGGAGTTAGGGTTAGGGTTTCTATTAGGTTAGTTTTAAGGGCTAAGGTTAGTTTTAGGGTTAAGGTTTGGTTAGGGTTAGGATTAGGGTTAGGGTACGACTTAGGGCTAGGGTTAGGGCTAGGGTTAGGGTTAGGGTTAGGGTTAGGGTTTAGGGTTATGTTTAGGGTTAGGGGTTAGGGGTTAGGGGTTAGGCTTAGGGTTAGCATTACGGTTAGGGGTTAGGGGTTAGGGTTAGGGCTAAGGTTAGGGTTAGGGTTAGGGTTAGGGTTAGGGCTAGGGTTAGGGTTAGGGTTAGGGTTACGGCTAGGGTTAGGGTTAGGGTTAGGTTAGGCTTAGGGTTAGGAGTTAGGGTTAGGGTTTCTATTAGGTTAGTTTTAAGGGCTAAGGTTAGTTTTAGGGTTAAGGTTGGGTTAGGGTTAGGATTAGGGTTAGGGTACGACTTAGGGCTAGGGTTAGGGCTAGGGTTAGGGTTAGGGCTAGGGTTAGGGTTAGGGTTAGGGTTAGGGTTTAGGGTTATGGTTATGGTTAGGGGTTAGGGGTTAGGGGTTAGGCTTAGGGTTAGCGTTACGGTTAGGGGTTAGGGGTTAGGGTTAGGGCTAAGGTTAGGGTTAGGGTTAGGGTTAGGGTTAGGGCTAGGGTTAGGGTTAGGGTTAGGGTTACGGCTAGGGTTAGGGTTAGGGTTAGGTTAGGCTTAGGGTTAGGAGTTAGGGTTAGGGTTTCTATTAGGTTAGTTTTAAGGGCTAAGTTTCGTTTTAGGGTTAAGGTTGGGTTAGGGTTAGGATTAGGGTTAGGGTACGACTTAGGGCTAGGGTTAGGGCTAGGGTTAGGGTTAGGGTTAGGGTTAGGGTTTAGGGTTATGGTTAGGGTTAGGGGTTAGGGGTTAGGGGTTAGGCTTAGGGTTAGCGTTACGGTTAGGGGTTAGGGGTTAGGGTTAGGGCTAAGGTTAGGGTTAGGGTTAGGGTTAGGGTTAGGGCTAGGGTTAGGGTTAGGGTTAGGGTTACGGCTAGGGTTAGGGTTAGGGTTAGGTTAGGCTTAGGGTTAGGAGTTAGGGTTAGGGTTTCTATTAGGTTAGTTTTAAGGGCTAAGGTTAGTTTTAGGGTTAAGGTTGGGTTAGGGTTAGGATTAGGGTTAGGGTACGACTTAGGGCTAGGGTTAGGGCTAGGGTTAGGGTTAGGGCTAGGGTTAGGGTTAGGGTTAGGGTTAGGTTTTAGGGTTATGATTAGGGTTAGGGGTTAGGGGTTAGGCTTAGGGTTAGCGTTACGGTTAGGGGTTAGGGGTTAGGGTTAGGGCTATGGTTAGGGTTAGGGTTAGGGTTAGGGTTAGGGCTAGGGTTACGGCTAGGGTTAGGGTTAGGGTTAGGTTTGGCTTAGGGTTAGGAGTTAGGGTTAGGGTTTCTATTAGGTTAGTTTTA
Organism: Buteo buteo; assembly: GCF_964188355.1. Classification (NCBI taxonomy): domain Eukaryota; kingdom Metazoa; phylum Chordata; class Aves; order Accipitriformes; family Accipitridae; genus Buteo; species Buteo buteo. Next base: position 337,494 of record NW_027439236.1, on the reverse strand, counting down.
AGGGCTAAGGTTAGTTTTAGGGTTAAGGTTGGGTTAGGGTTAGGATTAGGGTTAGGGTACGACTTAGGGCTAGGGTTAGGGCTAGGGTTAGGGTTAGGGTTAGGGTTAGGGTTTAGGGTTATGGTTAGGGTTAGGGGTTAGGGGTTAGGGGTTAGGCTTAGGGTTAGCGTTACGGTTAGGGGTTAGGGGTTAGGGTTAGGGCTAAGGTTAGGGTTAGGGTTAGGGTTAGGGTTAGGGCTAGGGTTAGGGTTAGGGTTAGGGTTACGGCTAGGGTTAGGGTTAGGGTTAGGTTAGGCTTAGGGTTAGGAGTTAGGGTTAGGGTTTCTATTAGGTTAGTTTTAAGGGCTAAGGTTAGTTTTAGGGTTAAGGTTGGGTTAGGGTTAGGATTAGGGTTAGGGTACGACTTAGGGCTAGGGTTAGGGCTAGGGTTAGGGTTAGGGTTAGGGTTAGGGTTTAGGGTTATGGTTAGGGTTAGGGGTTAGGGGTTAGGGGTTAGGCTTAGGGTTAGCGTTACGGTTAGGGGTTAGGGGTTAGGGTTAGGGCTAAGGTTAGGGTTAGGGTTAGGGTTAGGGCTAGGGTTAGGGTTAGGGTTAGGGTTACGGCTAGGGTTAGGGTTAGGGTTAGGTTAGGCTTAGGGTTAGGAGTTAGGGTTAGGGTTTCTATTAGGTTAGTTTTAAGGGCTAAGTTTATTTTTAGGGTTAAGGTTGGTTTAGGGTTAGGATTAGGGTTAGGGTACGACTTAGGGCTAGGGTTAGGGTTAGGGTTAGGGTTAGGGTTTAGGGTTATGGTTAGGGTTAGGGGTTAGGGGTTAGGGGTTAGGCTTAGGGTTAGCGTTACGGTTAGGGGTTAGGGGTTAGGGTTAGGGCTAAGGTTAGGGTTAGGGTTAGGGTTAGGGTTAGGGCTAGGGTTAGGGTTAGGGTTAGGGTTACGGCTAGGGTTAGGGTTAGGGTTAGGTTAGGCTTAGGGTTAGGAGTTAGGGTTAGGGTTTCTATTAGGTTAGTTTTAAGGGCTAAGGTTAGTTTTAGGGTTAAGGTTGGGTTAGGGTTAGGATTAGGGTTAGGGTACGACTTAGGGCTAGGGTTAGGGCTAGGGTTAGGGTTAGGGTTAGGGTTAGGGTTTAGGGTTATGGTTAGGGTTAGGGGTTAGGGGTTAGGGGTTAGGCTTAGGGTTAGCGTTACGGTTAGGGGTTAGGGGTTAGGGTTAGGGCTAAGGTTAGGGTTAGGGTTAGGGTTAGGGTTAGGGCTAGGGTTAGGGTTAGGGTTAGGGTTACGGCTAGGGTTAGGGTTAGGGTTAGGTTAGGCTTAGGGTTAGGAGTTAGGGTTAGGGTTTCTATTAGGTTAGTTTTAAGGGCTAAGGATAGTTTTAGGGTTAAGGTTGGGTTAGGGTTAGGATTAGGGTTAGGGTACGACTTAGGGCTAGGGTTAGGGCTAGGGTTAGGGTTAGGGTTAGGGTTAGGGTTTAGGGTTATGGTTAGGGTTAGGGGTTAGGGGTTAGGGGTTAGGCTTAGGGTTAGCGTTACGGTTAGGGGTTAGGGGTTAGGGTTAGGGCTAAGGTTAGGGTTAGGGTTAGGGTTAGGGTTAGGGCTAGGGTTAGGGTTAGGGTTAGGGTTACGGCTAGGGTTAGGGTTAGGGTTAGGTTAGGCTTAGGGTTAGGAGTTAGGGTTAGGGTTTCTATTAGGTTAGTTTTAAGGGCTAAGGTTAGTTTTAGGGTTAAGGTTGGGTTAGGGTTAGGATTAGGGTTAGGGTACGACTTAGGGCTAGGGTTAGGGCTAGGGTTAGGGTTAGGGTTAGGGTTAGGGTTTAGGGTTATGGTTAGGGTTAGGGGTTAGGGGTTAGGGGTTAGGCTTAGGGTTAGCGTTACGGTTAGGGGTTAGGGGTTAGGGTTAGGGCTAAGGTTAGGGTTAGGGTTAGGGTTAGGGTTAGGGCTAGGGTTAGGGTTAGGGTTAGGGTTACGGCTAGGGTTAGGGTTAGGGTTAGGTTAGGCTTAGGGTTAGGAGTTAGGGTTAGGGTTTCTATTAGGTTAGTTTTAAGGGCTAAGGTTAGTTTTAGGGTTAAGGTTGGGTTAGGGTTAGGATTAGGGTTAGGGTACGACTTAGGGCTAGGGTTAGGGCTAGGGTTAGGGTTAGGGTTAGGGTTAGGGTTTAGGGTTATGGTTAGGGTTAGGGGTTAGGGGTTAGGGGTTAGGCTTAGGGTTAGCGTTACGGTTAGGGGTTAGGGGTTAGGGTTAGGGCTAAGGTTAGGGTTAGGGTTAGGGTTAGGGTTAGGGCTAGGGTTAGGGTTAGGGTTAGGGTTACGGCTAGGGTTAGGGTTAGGGTTAGGTTAGGCTTAGGGTTAGGAGTTAGGGTTAGGGTTTCTATTAGGTTAGTTTTAAGGGCTAAGGTTAGTTTTAGGGTTAAGGTTGGGTTAGGGTTAGGATTAGGGTTAGGGTACGACTTAGGGCTAGGGTTAGGGCTAGGGTTAGGGTTAGGGTTAGGGTTAGGGTTTAGGGTTATGGTTAGGGTTAGGGGTTAGGGGTTAGGGGTTAGGCTTAGGGTTAGCGTTACGGTTAGGGGTTAGGGGTTAGGGTTAGGGCTAAGGTTAGGGTTAGGGTTAGGGTTAGGGTTAGGGCTAGGGTTAGGGTTAGGGTTAGGGTTACGGCTAGGGTTAGGGTTAGGGTTAGGTTAGGCTTAGGGTTAGGAGTTAGGGTTAGGGTTTCTATTAGGTTAGTTTTAAGGGCTAAGGTTAGTTTTAGGGTTAAGGTTGGGTTAGGGTTAGGATTAGGGTTAGGGTACGACTTAGGGCTAGGGTTAGGGCTAGGGTTAGGGTTAGGGTTAGGGTTAGGGTTTAGGGTTATGGTTAGGGTTAGGGGTTAGGGGTTAGGGGTTAGGCTTAGGGTTAGCGTTACGGTTAGGGGTTAGGGGTTAGGGTTAGGGCTAAGGTTAGGGTTAGGGTTAGGGTTAGGGTTAGGGCTAGGGTTAGGGTTAGGGTTAGGGTTACGGCTAGGGTTAGGGTTAGGGTTAGGTTAGGCTTAGGGTTAGGAGTTAGGGTTAGGGTTTCTATTAGGTTAGTTTTAAGGGCTAAGGTTAGTTTTAGGGTTAAGGTTGGGTTAGGGTTAGGATTAGGGTTAGGGTACGACTTAGGGCTAGGGTTAGGGCTAGGGTTAGGGTTAGGGTTAGGGTTAGGGTTTAGGGTTATGGTTAGGGTTAGGGGTTAGGGGTTAGGGGTTAGGCTTAGGGTTAGCGTTACGGTTAGGGGTTAGGGGTTAGGGTTAGGGCTAAGGTTAGGGTTAGGGTTAGGGTTAGGGTTAGGGCTAGGGTTAGGGTTAGGGTTAGGGTTACGGCTAGGGTTAGGGTTAGGGTTAGGTTAGGCTTAGGGTTAGGAGTTAGGGTTAGGGTTTCTATTAGGTTAGTTTTAAGGGCTAAGGTTAGTTTTAGGGTTAAGGTTGGGTTAGGGTTAGGATTAGGGTTAGGGTACGACTTAGGGCTAGGGTTAGGGCTAGGGTTAGGGTTAGGGTTAGGGTTAGGGTTTAGGGTTATGGTTAGGGTTAGGGGTTAGGGGTTAGGGGTTAGGCTTAGGGTTAGCGTTACGGTTAGGGGTTAGGGGTTAGGGTTAGGGCTAAGGTTAGGGTTAGGGTTAGGGTTAGGGTTAGGGCTAGGGTTAGGGTTAGGGTTAGGGTTACGGCTAGGGTTAGGGTTAGGGTTAGGTTAGGCTTAGGGTTAGGAGTTAGGGTTAGGGTTTCTATTAGGTTAGTTTTAAGGGCTAAGGTTAGTTTTAGGGTTAAGGTTGGGTTAGGGTTAGGATTAGGGTTAGGGTACGACTTAGGGCTAGGGTTAGGGCTAGGGTTAGGGTTAGGGTTAGGGTTAGGGTTTAGGGTTATGGTTAGGGTTAGGGGTTAGGGGTTAGGGGTTAGGCTTAGGGTTAGCGTTACGGTTAGGGGTTAGGGGTTAGGGTTAGGGCTAAGGTTAGGGTTAGGGTTAGGGTTAGGGTTAGGGCTAGGGTTAGGGTTAGGGTTAGGGTTACGGCTAGGGTTAGGGTTAGGGTTAGGTTAGGCTTAGGGTTAGGAGTTAGGGTTAGGGTTTCTATTAGGTTAGTTTTAAGGGCTAAGGTTAGTTTTAGGGTTAAGGTTGGGTTAGGGTTAGGATTAGGGTTAGGGTACGACTTAGGGCTAGGGTTAGGGCTAGGGTTAGGGTTAGGGTTAGGGTTAGGGTTTAGGGTTATGGTTAGGGTTAGGGGTTAGGGGTTAGGGGTTAGGCTTAGGGTTAGCGTTACGGTTAGGGGTTAGGGGTTAGGGTTAGGGCTAAGGTTAGGGTTAGGGTTAGGGTTAGGGTTAGGGCTAGGGTTAGGGTTAGGGTTAGGGTTACGGCTAGGGTTAGGGTTAGGGTTAGGTTAGGCTTAGGGTTAGGAGTTAGGGTTAGGGTTTCTATTAGGTTAGTTTTAAGGGCTAAGGTTAGTTTTAGGGTTAAGGTTGGGTTAGGGTTAGGATTAGGGTTAGGGTACGACTTAGGGCTAGGGTTAGGGCTAGGGTTAGGGTTAGGGTTAGGGTTAGGGTTTAGGGTTATGGTTAGGGTTAGGGGTTAGGGGTTAGGGGTTAGGCTTAGGGTTAGCGTTACGGTTAGGGGTTAGGGGTTAGGGTTAGGGCTAAGGTTAGGGTTAGGGTTAGGGTTAGGGTTAGGGCTAGGGTTAGGGTTAGGGTTAGGGTTACGGCTAGGGTTAGGGTTAGGGTTAGGTTAGGCTTAGGGTTAGGAGTTAGGGTTAGGGTTTCTATTAGGTTAGTTTTAAGGGCTAAGGTTAGTTTTAGGGTTAAGGTTGGGTTAGGGTTAGGATTAGGGTTAGGGTACGACTTAGGGCTAGGGTTAGGGCTAGGGTTAGGGTTAGGGTTAGGGTTAGGGTTTAGGGTTATGGTTAGGGTTAGGGGTTAGGGGTTAGGGGTTAGGCTTAGGGTTAGCGTTACGGTTAGGGGTTAGGGGTTAGGGTTAGGGCTAAGGTTAGGGTTAGGGTTAGGGTTAGGGTTAGGGCTAGGGTTAGGGTTAGGGTTAGGGTTACGGCTAGGGTTAGGGTTAGGGTTAGGTTAGGCTTAGGGTTAGGAGTTAGGGTTAGGGTTTCTATTAGGTTAGTTTTAAGGGCTAAGGTTAGTTTTAGGGTTAAGGTTGGGTTAGGGTTAGGATTAGGGTTAGGGTACGACTTAGGGCTAGGGTTAGGGCTAGGGTTAGGGTTAGGGTTAGGGTTAGGGTTTAGGGTTATGGTTAGGGTTAGGGGTTAGGGGTTAGGGGTTAGGCTTAGGGTTAGCGTTACGGTTAGGGGTTAGGGGTTAGGGTTAGGGCTAAGGTTAGGGTTAGGGTTAGGGTTAGGGTTAGGGCTAGGGTTAGGGTTAGGGTTAGGGTTACGGCTAGGGTTAGGGTTAGGGTTAGGTTAGGCTTAGGGTTAGGAGTTAGGGTTAGGGTTTCTATTAGGTTAGTTTTAAGGGCTAAGGTTAGTTTTAGGGTTAAGGTTGGGTTAGGGTTAGGATTAGGGTTAGGGTACGACTTAGGGCTAGGGTTAGGGCTAGGGTTAGGGTTAGGGTTAGGGTTAGGGTTTAGGGTTATGGTTAGGGTTAGGGGTTAGGGGTTAGGGGTTAGGCTTAGGGTTAGCGTTACGGTTAGGGGTTAGGGGTTAGGGTTAGGGCTAAGGTTAGGGTTAGGGTTAGGGTTAGGGTTAGGGCTAGGGTTAGGGTTAGGGTTAGGGTTACGGCTAGGGTTAGGGTTAGGGTTAGGTTAGGCTTAGGGTTAGGAGTTAGGGTTAGGGTTTCTATTAGGTTAGTTTTAAGGGCTAAGGTTAGTTTTAGGGTTAAGGTTGGGTTAGGGTTAGGATTAGGGTTAGGGTACGACTTAGGGCTAGGGTTAGGGCTAGGGTTAGGGTTAGGGTTAGGGTTAGGGTTTAGGGTTATGGTTAGGGTTAGGGGTTAGGGGTTAGGGGTTAGGCTTAGGGTTAGCGTTACGGTTAGGGGTTAGGGGTTAGGGTTAGGGCTAAGGTTAGGGTTAGGGTTAGGGTTAGGGTTAGGGCTAGGGTTAGGGTTAGGGTTAGGGTTACGGCTAGGGTTAGGGTTAGGGTTAGGTTAGGCTTAGGGTTAGGAGTTAGGGTTAGGGTTTCTATTAGGTTAGTTTTAAGGGCTAAGGTTAGTTTTAGGGTTAAGGTTGGGTTAGGGTTAGGATTAGGGTTAGGGTACGACTTAGGGCTAGGGTTAGGGCTAGGGTTAGGGTTAGGGTTAGGGTTAGGGTTTAGGGTTATGGTTAGGGTTAGGGGTTAGGGGTTAGGGGTTAGGCTTAGGGTTAGCGTTACGGTTAGGGGTTAGGGGTTAGGGTTAGGGCTAAGGTTAGGGTTAGGGTTAGGGTTAGGGTTAGGGCTAGGGTTAGGGTTAGGGTTAGGGTTACGGCTAGGGTTAGGGTTAGGGTTAGGTTAGGCTTAGGGTTAGGAGTTAGGGTTAGGGTTTCTATTAGGTTAGTTTTAAGGGCTAAGGTTAGTTTTAGGGTTAAGGTTGGGTTAGGGTTAGGATTAGGGTTAGGGTACGACTTAGGGCTAGGGTTAGGGCTAGGGTTAGGGTTAGGGTTAGGGTTAGGGTTTAGGGTTATGGTTAGGGTTAGGGGTTAGGGGTTAGGGGTTAGGCTTAGGGTTAGCGTTACGGTTAGGGGTTAGGGGTTAGGGTTAGGGCTAAGGTTAGGGTTAGGGTTAGGGTTAGGGTTAGGGCTAGGGTTAGGGTTAGGGTTAGGGTTACGGCTAGGGTTAGGGTTAGGGTTAGGTTAGGCTTAGGGTTAGGAGTTAGGGTTAGGGTTTCTATTAGGTTAGTTTTAAGGGCTAAGGTTAGTTTTAGGGTTAAGGTTGGGTTAGGGTTAGGATTAGGGTTAGGGTACGACTTAGGGCTAGGGTTAGGGCTAGGGTTAGGGTTAGGGTTAGGGTTAGGGTTTAGGGTTATGGTTAGGGTTAGGGGTTAGGGGTTAGGGGTTAGGCTTAGGGTTAGCGTTACGGTTAGGGGTTAGGGGTTAGGGTTAGGGCTAAGGTTAGGGTTAGGGTTAGGGTTAGGGTTAGGGCTAGGGTTAGGGTTAGGGTTAGGGTTACGGCTAGGGTTAGGGTTAGGGTTAGGTTAGGCTTAGGGTTAGGAGTTAGGGTTAGGGTTTCTATTAGGTTAGTTTTAAGGGCTAAGGTTAGTTTTAGGGTTAAGGTTGGGTTAGGGTTAGGATTAGGGTTAGGGTACGACTTAGGGCTAGGGTTAGGGCTAGGGTTAGGGTTAGGGTTAGGGTTAGGGTTTAGGGTTATGGTTAGGGTTAGGGGTTAGGGGTTAGGGGTTAGGCTTAGGGTTAGCGTTACGGTTAGGGGTTAGGGGTTAGGGTTAGGGCTAAGGTTAGGGTTAGGGTTAGGGTTAGGGTTAGGGCTAGGGTTAGGGTTAGGGTTAGGGTTACGGCTAGGGTTAGGGTTAGGGTTAGGTTAGGCTTAGGGTTAGGAGTTAGGGTTAGGGTTTCTATTAGGTTAGTTTTAAGGGCTAAGGTTAGTTTTAGGGTTAAGGTTGGGTTAGGGTTAGGATTAGGGTTAGGGTACGACTTAGGGCTAGGGTTAGGGCTAGGGTTAGGGTTAGGGTTAGGGTTAGGGTTTAGGGTTATGGTTAGGGTTAGGGGTTAGGGGTTAGGGGTTAGGCTTAGGGTTAGCGTTACGGTTAGGGGTTAGGGGTTAGGGTTAGGGCTAAGGTTAGGGTTAGGGTTAGGGTTAGGGTTAGGGCTAGGGTTAGGGTTAGGGTTAGGGTTACGGCTAGGGTTAGGGTTAGGGTTAGGTTAGGCTTAGGGTTAGGAGTTAGGGTTAGGGTTTCTATTAGGTTAGTTTTAAGGGCTAAGGTTAGTTTTAGGGTTAAGGTTGGGTTAGGGTTAGGATTAGGGTTAGGGTACGACTTAGGGCTAGGGTTAGGGCTAGGGTTAGGGTTAGGGTTAGGGTTAGGGTTTAGGGTTATGGTTAGGGTTAGGGGTTAGGGGTTAGGGGTTAGGCTTAGGGTTAGCGTTACGGTTAGGGGTTAGGGGTTAGGGTTAGGGCTAAGGTTAGGGTTAGGGTTAGGGTTAGGGTTAGGGCTAGGGTTAGGGTTAGGGTTAGGGTTACGGCTAGGGTTAGGGTTAGGGTTAGGTTAGGCTTAGGGTTAGGAGTTAGGGTTAGGGTTTCTATTAGGTTAGTTTTAAGGGCTAAGGTTAGTTTTAGGGTTAAGGTTGGGTTAGGGTTAGGATTAGGGTTAGGGTACGACTTAGGGCTAGGGTTAGGGCTAGGGTTAGGGTTAGGGTTAGGGTTAGGGTTTAGGGTTATGGTTAGGGTTAGGGGTTAGGGGTTAGGGGTTAGGCTTAGGGTTAGCGTTACGGTTAGGGGTTAGGGGTTAGGGTTAGGGCTAAGGTTAGGGTTAGGGTTAGGGTTAGGGTTAGGGCTAGGGTTAGGGTTAGGGTTAGGGTTACGGCTAGGGTTAGGGTTAGGGTTAGGTTAGGCTTAGGGTTAGGAGTTAGGGTTAGGGTTTCTATTAGGTTAGTTTTAAGGGCTAAGGTTAGTTTTAGGGTTAAGGTTGGGTTAGGGTTAGGATTAGGGTTAGGGTACGACTTAGGGCTAGGGTTAGGGCTAGGGTTAGGGTTAGGGTTAGGGTTAGGGTTTAGGGTTATGGTTAGGGTTAGGGGTTAGGGGTTAGGGGTTAGGCTTAGGGTTAGCGTTACGGTTAGGGGTTAGGGGTTAGGGTTAGGGCTAAGGTTAGGGTTAGGGTTAGGGTTAGGGTTAGGGCTAGGGTTAGGGTTAGGGTTAGGGTTACGGCTAGGGTTAGGGTTAGGGTTAGGTTAGGCTTAGGGTTAGGAGTTAGGGTTAGGGTTTCTATTAGGTTAGTTTTAAGGGCTAAGGTTAGTTTTAGGGTTAAGGTTGGGTTAGGGTTAGGATTAGGGTTAGGGTACGACTTAGGGCTAGGGTTAGGGCTAGGGTTAGGGTTAGGGTTAGGGTTAGGGTTTAGGGTTATGGTTAGGGTTAGGGGTTAGGGGTTAGGGGTTAGGCTTAGGGTTAGCGTTACGGTTAGGGGTTAGGGGTTAGGGTTAGGGCTAAGGTTAGGGTTAGGGTTAGGGTTAGGGTTAGGGCTAGGGTTAGGGTTAGGGTTAGGGTTACGGCTAGGGTTAGGGTTAGGGTTAGGTTAGGCTTAGGGTTAGGAGTTAGGGTTAGGGTTTCTATTAGGTTAGTTTTAAGGGCTAAGGTTAGTTTTAGGGTTAAGGTTGGGTTAGGGTTAGGATTAGGGTTAGGGTACGACTTAGGGCTAGGGTTAGGGCTAGGGTTAGGGTTAGGGTTAGGGTTAGGGTTTAGGGTTATGGTTAGGGTTAGGGGTTAGGGGTTAGGGGTTAGGCTTAGGGTTAGCGTTACGGTTAGGGGTTAGGGGTTAGGGTTAGGGCTAAGGTTAGGGTTAGGGTTAGGGTTAGGGTTAGGGCTAGGGTTAGGGTTAGGGTTAGGGTTACGGCTAGGGTTAGGGTTAGGGTTAGGTTAGGCTTAGGGTTAGGAGTTAGGGTTAGGGTTTCTATTAGGTTAGTTTTAAGGGCTAAGGTTAGTTTTAGGGTTAAGGTTGGGTTAGGGTTAGGATTAGGGTTAGGGTACGACTTAGGGCTAGGGTTAGGGCTAGGGTTAGGGTTAGGGTTAGGGTTAGGGTTTAGGGTTATGGTTAGGGTTAGGGGTTAGGGGTTAGGGGTTAGGCTTAGGGTTAGCGTTACGGTTAGGGGTTAGGGGTTAGGGTTAGGGCTAAGGTTAGGGTTAGGGTTAGGGTTAGGGTTAGGGCTAGGGTTAGGGTTAGGGTTAGGGTACGGATTCTATTAGGTTAGTTTTAAGGGCTAAGGTTAGTTTTAGGGTTAAGGTTGGGTTAGGGTTAGGATTAGGGTTAGGGTACGACTTAGGGCTAGGGTTAGGGCTAGGGTTAGGGTTAGGGTTAGGGTTAGGGTTTAGGGTTATGGTTAGGGTTAGGGGTTAGGGGTTAGGGGTTAGGCTTAGGGTTAGCGTTACGGTTA